>NC_064892.1:10515233-10818133 GCF_929443795.1 Astur gentilis
TTTGGCAGAGAAGAGAATTGAGATTTTCCATAATCTGTGGAGTCCGCAAACCACTGACCTAAGTGACTGGAAACAACCACTGGTATCATGTATTCTTCTTCGGTTCCCATAAATTATTTCTTCCCCTCCCCCCCCCCTTTTTTTTTTCACTTTTTCCTCCAGACAGATTAGCTGGTAAATTTGTCTTACTTGTAAACACACACATAGAAAAAGAAAATTTTAATTCAGAAACAAATGCATATCATTATATACCTAAAAATACTATACAATTTGGAAAAAAAAAAGAAATAAAGAATCATCTTCTGGGAAGATGCCCTAAGTCTTCAAACTATAACTCTAGCATAAGTTTAACCCTACTATTTGTGGCTAATTATGCACACAAGTGGAGTACAGGGACTGTAACTGTACTACATAAGTTCTCTGCAGGCCAATTTAGTCTTTTGTCTTTTTTTTTTTTTTTTTTTTAAATAACATTATGCTGCTCTTATCCTCAGTCCAATAATCACCGGTTCATCTGATACATCTGCTAGTGTGTCTGTGTTGATTTGTATGTAGCTACTTACAGGTTAGCATTTGATCTTGTGGGGTAGGCCATATCCATCAATGTGTGTATTTCTTACAGGTTCCACAGAGTTTTTGTCAGAAAAAGGGTTACTGGAATTTTAGAGGGTAGAATTAAATGAATTTTGGTTCTTTAATCCTATGGTCCAAATCAGGAAGTAACTAAATAAGTAATGTAAATTATCATTAATTTACTTAGAATATATGAAAAAAAATATTATTGGCTCAAAATAGATATTTTTGTTTTATTACTTGGAATAAAGGCATGCTAAAATTAATTTCATTGTTAAAATAAAAATTAAAAATAGCTCTATGTTGTTAAAGCTATGATATAAAATACTTAATAGTATAAATTAAGTTAAATTAATAACAACCTTTTATCCATTAGTGGGTTACAGCATGATAACACAATGTAGATTAATATTTCTGACTTTTTCCTCATATTATTTACAGTCAATATAGAAGCAAGATGTGAGACATTCACTTTCTATTAAGAACTTTGAAATTCTGAAGATGGTTCAAAGTATCTTAATGGTGAAATTGTGCTTCAGAAGCAAGCGATCTATGCAGTTGTTCTGTATTGTCCTCAAATAAAAAGGTGTGCTCCACAGTTAGCTACAACAGTCATGAAGCCCTGTAAATGAAGGTGGTACAAATTATTCTTTCAGCTCTGTAAACTAAAAAGACAAAATTAGTTTTACTTCCTCAATGACAAATATATCACAAAAAATCCTTCCATCCAAAGTGACAATTACAGAGTTATCACCATAGACAGTTTGTTTCATTTTATTTTTCATGGATGCTCAAATGTTTATAGTACATGAATATATTAAAAGAGTAAAAAGATTTAAAAAAAAAAAATTTGAGAGAACACATGCAGAATGGTTTGTACCATATCAAAACAAAAGCTCAATAGGGATGGTCTAAAGGGTTTGATAAAATAATCCAAGATAGCCGAGTACAGAAAAGCCTTACTGACTTACCAACAACAGAAACTCATAAAATTCAAAAGATTGATGCTTATTTTTGCAATGGCTCCTACAAAATCATCTTTAAATCTAAAAGAGGCTTTCATATTTTCTGTTTATAGAGCTTGATGAAATAATTGTTATAAATAATTTATGTAATGAAGAATACTTAGTTTTATTTTGCATGGGAGAAGGAAAATCATTTCCTTATTCCACTAAATTTAATATATAGAAACCATATGGCTATGTCCTATGAAACATTTACTTGTTTTGCTTTTAGATGGCCTCTGGATCACAGGTACATGAAGGTTCAGCCTCAACTAAACAGTTTTAAACTGTGGTCTCTACTGTTGCACAAAACACAAAACAGGGCTTACCTTTGCTAGTTCATTATTAACAAAATGGGATCATAAAAAAAATGTGTGGTTATTCTTTGCTCTCAGGGTAACATTTCCTGTACCATAATGTGCCCATTTTTATAGAATCATATGCCTGCCAAGCATCATTCATGTGAACTGACAATTAAATTTCTTTTCTGTTGCCATTTAGCCTTTTTGGACTGTCACTCAGAAACCAGCCTCCAGGGAGTCAGCAAATTTCCCCTAAAGCAATCCGTGTGCTTCTAGGAGTAACTGAATGACAGCTGGTACTATCTTCTACAGAAAAGGCAGCTGAGAACTTTTTTCACTTTTTTCACTTTTTTCTCACCCCTTATTGCTCCTCGTTTGGCTTCTTGCATCTACTGTACCTGCATAATCATGACAGTAGTGGAAGAATAGAAAACCTTCTCCACCAAGGTGGATAGCGAGCTTCTGACTCACCTTCTCATTTAGGTAACTGTCCTGCCATCCCTTACGTTGAAATTGCAACTGGGCTACAACTTTCTCTTCCTAGATAATTGTAGGGATTGGCGCTCGGAAGATCTCGCGATGTACGGAAAGAGAAGGGTTAAAGGAGGCGGGATGACCGACAGACAGTATATAAGGGCGTGACGCAGTTGAATAAACGCCATTTGCAGCATCCTCATATTGGTGTCAGTGCTCTGTGGCCCAGGGTATGGTGGACCCTGTGCCGAGTCCCACGGGGTGATCAGACGAATGTCTACAGATAATAAACTTGATTGGCCACTGAAAATGTGTAAATTCATGACTTGAGCTCAACAAAACTGCTTGTGCCTCTGCTTTCCTGTTTTCAGAATGAGTTGAAGTGGGAATGGGGTTAACACAGGACTAAGAAGATTATTATATCAAGTTCTCAGGAAAATATTATTTATGCAGGCTTTGCATCTTTCTTCTGGATAATGTTCCTAAGTAACATTAGGAGCAGAAACATTATTTTGTAATGCTTCAAGTCATAGTTGCTTGACCTTTTTCTTATCTAAGATGGCTAGGTTTTGTGCTTTTCTTTTCTGTATAAAAGAATGAATTCTGATTGTGTTTACATGAAAGATTATTCAGTCATCCTTACCTTTTCATTATGATGCACACTTCATCATACACATGGGGAAAGAGAGGCTAATGAAGCCTTGAAGTGTATGTTACTGGGAGCAACTTTTTCTTTTATATTGATCATGTACACCTTACTTTTATACGTGCTTGGTAGATTAAGCATTACACGTCGATGTTTTTCATGTTTACCCCAAACCAGAAGGATTAAAACAAAATAAACACACATACACGTACATTTATATGTATAAATACTAGTGTTAAGGTATGGAGGCAGATGACTAGGCCCTGACCTGATATTTAGCTAAATGAAAAGAACATGAAAAACATGAGAATATTAGCTTAGTATAAGAAACTGCTAAACATAATAAATAAGAAAGTCATAACCTGACAAAAATTTCAGACAGCAGCATGAGAAATGGCAGGATATTGCATGTGGTTAAGGGAAGTGTCCTGGTTTTGGCTGGGATAGAGTTAATTGTCTTCCTAGTAGCTGGTACAGTGCTGTGTTTTGGATTCAGTTTGAGAAGAATGTTGATAACACACTGATGTCTTCAGTTGTTGCTAAGTAGTGTTTAGACTAAGTCAAGGACTTTGCAGCTTCTCATGCCAGGCAGCAAGAAGGCTGGAGGGGCACAAGAAGTTGGGAGGGGACACAGCCAGGGCAGCTGACCCAAACTGGCCAAAGGGGTATTCCAGACCATGTGACGTCACATCTAGTATATAAACTGCGGGGAGTGGAGGTGGGGGGAATTGCCTCTCAGGAACTAACTGGGTGTCAGTTGGTGGGTGGTGAGCAATTGCATTGTGCATCGCTTGTATATTCCAATCCTTTTATTATTATTATTATTATTGTCATTTTATTAATGTTATCATTATCATTATTAGTTTATTCTTGTCTGTTCTATTAAACTGTTTATCTCTCAATACATGAGTTTTACTTTTTTTTTGTCGATTCTTTCCCCCATCCCACTGGGTGGGGGGGAAGTGAGTGAACTGCAGTGTGCTGCTTAGTTGATGTCTTGAGAGATGGACACACCTCTCCAATAATTGGAGGGGAGCATTGAGGATCTGCTGGGGACTAGGACCTTGCAAGGCTAGCAGTGCCTCCGTAACCCTGTCAGAAATACTGTATTTGGCTACCTTGGACTAAAAGGGAACACATAGGTGTGAAATCTTCAGTTGGGAGGAGAAAAGGGAAGACAGAGACCAATGTAGATGAGCAAGGAATAAATGTGGGGAAGTGGAGAGAAGGGATGATACAAGTGGCTGTGACATGTAAAAAGACTCTTGGCTACTTTGCTTTTCTGCTGAGCTCTGTACCTGATTATTTCAGTCTGTCCAACCTTCTTATTAAACCTTGTTCCTCACTATTTTCTGTGTGAGTGCACTCTCTACTCTGAGACTACATGTGTGAACTGCTAATGAACTTCAGGCCAGATATGGAAGGAGCCGGCAATTGGAGAGACTGAGGTCTCGGTCGGTGGTCAGCTGCTGGATAGACCCATATTTTGTGAGTGTCTGTGTGTACGTTCTGCTAGTAAGCTTCAAGCTGGACTAGCCAGTGGATAGGAGGAGGCTAGGAAAGATCCAGGGTCTGAGTTAGTGAATGAGTTGAGGACCTAGGATCCAGGCATGCCTATTAGGTGAACTTTAAGCCTGTGCTAATACTCAAGAGATCTGTGAACGTGGCTATGACTGTGGGTTGGGGAGTAACGATATCTATCAACAAAAAACTTCAGTCCTGATCAGCTGGAGGGGAGGAACAGAATTCAGAGGTGTCCATATTAATGTGAGTGCGGCTGTCACTAAAAGCACTGGCCTCTGTTGTTCTCTGTGTCTGTATATGTGTGTGTGTGTCTCTGTGTGCACACATGCACATGTGTCTTTTGGGAACACCTATTTTCTGCCTGGATCTACTGAAGGAAAAGGTAGCAGCTACAACTACCAGATTGGGATTCCCTGGGGTGTGAGAGTACACCAAATCAGGCTCTAGCAGACTGGGACGGAGGAAACTGCAATGCCCTGAGGATCATCAGATTCAGTTTCCTTAACAGTGAGGAGCATGGGGAAATTTAGTTTAAGCACTGACAGTTGTATTCTGTATGTGTGTTTGGCATGCTGAGCTTTACTATGAAGTACTACTGCTTATACGATACTGAGAATCAAACAAGAATGTTTACTGAGCAGCTCTGATATGCTGTTTGCATTTCCTGCATTCCTCCTGCTGTGTGCTCCAGGCTGCTTCTCTTGTGAAATTCAGTGTCAGAGTTAAGAAACACAATAAAAATACAAATTAAATTCAAGCACAAGTCCAGGAGAAAACAAAACCAATCTAACCTGATTATGATGCTTAGATACCCAGCTGCTGAAACAGACAGACATTGAGTATGAAATATTTTCTTCTCTCTTCAATTCTCTCTCAATGTGTAAGAATAATTGGTGTTTCAGAATTAAGACCAAAACAGACTGAATGCTGAACACAGAGCTGGCTTTATCATGCAGTTCCATACTGCTAGGTAATTACAAATGTTGAGATCAGAGTTACATTTTAAATCACTTGTTTAACTCAGGGTTGTAAAAAAGTACCTTTGACCACAGAGAATCTACAGACCCAAAACTTCTCTTAAAGATAAATGCTTACAATCTTTCCTCTAAATATGAATAGGTGTACTTTTACAATTTTTCTTTTGAAATTTACCCAAGTAGAAAGGTATTGATGAAATGCCTGTCCCTCTTTTAATACTATTGGACCATGAATGAAATATGCATCTGAAAATACTTGTTTCAATGCCTCTCTGACCAAAATGATATTCAAGCCAATTCTAGAAAGTCAACAGCTGTTTTGGAATACAATGTGGTAGAAACATTTGTTATGTAGAAATATTTGTTATGTCTCCTATTGCAACTATAATATTGTGAATACAGGTACTTAAGGGCCAGGGTGGAGGGGATGGCAGGTAAGACAGTGTAGTATTCTGTCCCCAGGGTAAACGGCACAACTAAAGTCCTGTCTCCTGTGTACATTAACATATGAAGCATAAGAAAAAGAATGAATTAAAACTCTATGCCCAGTTATAGAATCATAACATGACTATGATGAGAGACACATGGTGAGATATCTTCAATGATAAAAGTGATAGATGGATGGATGGATGGGTCCAAGCTCTTCAGAAAGAATAACAGAGAAAGGAGATAAAGAAAGGCTTGTACCCAATGTGAAGGAGTAGCTTGAGTATACATTTATATTCCTAAGGGATGGATGAGAATTTATGGGTCAGGATCAGCGATTGGGTTAGCGATAAAGGTAGGATTATGGTGGACACATTCTGGAGATCACGTTGTTATGTTATGTGATAAAAGCTTGTCTGCACAAACTGAAGGATCAAGCTGGGGACCACTTAAGCAGACTGGGGAGGATGGATTGCATCTAGAAGAGCTGGCTAATGTCTTTATGAAGGTTATCTATACCATCTTTGAAAAGTTTATCCATCAGGGAGTTCCCTCATAACTTGAGGAATGCAAATGTCACACCTCTCTTCAAGAAGGAGGATGCATGGAATTAAAAGCAGGTCAGACTAACAGTCCTCAGGGATATAATGGAGCAAATCCTCCTGGAAGCCATGTGCAGGCATCTGGAGGACAAGAAAAGATGGTAAGAAATACCTAAAATTAATTTACCAAAGTGTATGACCAATGTGGTTGGCTTCTATGGTGAGATGACTGATTTTGTGAACAACAGGAAAGGAACCATGTTATTTACTTTGTCTCTATCAAGGTTTTCAACATGGTCTCCCATAGCACTCTTTTAGTGTAATTGTTGAGTTATTGACCAGATGGGTGGATCAAAAGGAATGTTGAATACTGACTGGACCACTGGGCACAAATGTCAGCAGGTAAAAGTCCAACCTGAAGCCATCAATAAATGTCATTTCTTAACGGTTGATGCTGGAACTAATATTGCCATTACTGACAAGGATGATGGGATGGAGCACACACTCAGTTTACAGATGGTATGCTGGAAGATAGGACTATCATGAAAGGGGACATCAAAAAGCTGCAGCAATAGGATGACAGAAACCTCATAATTTTCAATAAAGGCAAATGCAAAAAGCAAGGCATATACAGGCTGGGTGCCTCAAACTTTCAAGAAAGGAGCCTTTCAGAAAAAAGACTTTGGACTCAACACAAACAACATGTTACATGTGAGTCAATTGTGTGCACTTGTGATAATGAAGACTAACCATAGACTGAGCTGCATTTGTAAGAATATAGCTAGAAGGCCGAGGGAAGTGATTATTCTCTGTTGGCATTTATGAAACAACATCTGGAGTCTTGTGCACAGTTTTAGGTCCCCAGGAGGAGAAAGACTGGAGTTAATGCAGCAGAGAGCCATCAAATTGTCAAGGGGCTGGTGTGCATATGGAGAAATTAAGAGAGCTGGGTTTGTATAGTCTGAAGAAGAAAAGGTTTGGGGGAATCTTACTGCTGTCTTCAACTACTGAATGGCAGGTTAGGGAAGTCAGAGTCAAACTCTTCCCAGTGATGTAAAGTGAAAAAGGCAATAAATAACAGGCATAGCTTGCTGCAAGGAAAACTCTGATTAAATATAAGGAAAAAAAAATCTTCACAAGAAGAGTGGTCAAATAATGAAAGAGGTTGCTGAAAGAGGATGTGCAATCACCAGACTTTGAGATATTCAAAACTCAGCTGCACGACGTACTGAGCAACCTAATGTAACTTTGAAGTTAGTGTTGCGTTAAGCAGGAGGTAAAACCAGATTACCTGCAAAGGTCCCTTCCAACCTAAACCATTCATTCATTCTCTGTTTATATTACTCCTGGCATGTCACAGAAAGACGAATTTTAATATTCATCAAAAAAAAAAGCGTAAGAACAGTTATGACTATGTAGTTTAGTAATTGCATATTAGAGAAAGAAAATAGACGGCACTGTTTCAAAAACCCTTTGAAAAGTACTTAAAACAAGCCCTGTTATTACTACTCTAAACGAGTCTTCAAAACCAAACTCACTAAAACTCGGATTATAGTTAATCTGCCACTATCTTTCTGGCTAAGAACTATGGAAACCTTTTCTTCATCATTCCATTGGAGATACTCAGACATGAATTTATGATCTTAGCTAAGATAATTAACTGTTTTGGGTTTGTGTGGTGGGGTTTTGGTAGCAGGGGAGGGGCCACAGGGCCAGCTGCTGCTGGAAGCTGCTGGAAGCTTCCCCGTCTGGGAGCCGGACCCACCTCTGGGAGAACAGATTCCAGAGGGGAACCTGCCGGGAGTCGGGGGATCGGGATGGGAGAGGAACCCCTGTGCAGATCCCAAGGGCAGGGAGGAAGGAGGGGATGCCCCTGCAGCCTGTGGGGAGACCAGGTGGCAGTTTGTGTCCCCCCAGCCCACGGAGGGGAGCGGGGGAGCAGATGCCCACCTGCAGCCCAGGGAGAGAGGAGCCCACGCCGGAGCAGGGGGTGGAGGCCCCACAAGATGGCCGCCGCTCCCTGGGGGCAGGCTGGGACTGAAGGACTGTGGCCTGTGAGAGGGACCCACAGGCAGTTTGTGAGGAACTGCCTACCCACAGGAAGGACTCACGCTGGAGAAGTTCGTGGAGGACTGTCTCCTGTGGGAGAGACCCCCTGGTGGAGCAGGGGAGGAGTGCGGAGTCCTCCTCCCCCTGAGGAGGAAGGAGCGGCAGAGAGAAGGTATGACGGACTGACCCCAACCCCCATTCCGGAGGGAGAGACAACCGGGAGTGGGGCTGAGCTGGAAAGGAGGGAGGGCTGGGAGAAAGTGTGCTATGGTCTGGGTTTTATTTCTCATTACCCTACTCTGATTTGATTGGTAATAAATTAATTTTCCCAAGTCGAGTCTGTTTTGCAAGTGACAGTAGTTGGTGAATGATCCCTCCCTGTCCTTGTCTTCACCCACGAGCGTTTCTTTATATTTTCTCGCCATAATCCCAAAAGGAGAGGAGTGAGCGAGTGGCCTTGTTGTGCTTTGTTGCCAGCTGGGCTTAAACCACAACAGTAGTTCATCTCTAATTTTGTCATCTCTTATGTAAAATAACAATAGAAGTTCTCAAAATTCTTAGCATTAGGAAGCTACCACTGAAAATGAGAACTCTGAGCCCAAAATGGTCTATTGTGAACAGAATGATAGCAGGTACATAAATCCACATCTTTCATATTCTACTTGCAAGGACTAAGGACTACAAGAAAGCATGCTATTCTTTTCCTTCCCTAGCCAATTATCTTTCACTCTAAGTTCTAGGTGGCCTAAAACATCTGAAGATGCTTTCTGATGTGTAAACTGAGAAACTCTAAGGCAACTAGAACTTTTACACTATATAAGAGTAACTGGGAGAAACACAAGTGTTAAGCTGGCTTTATGTCCTGTTAATAGGAACTTAGATCTTATTGAACTCGAATATTAATGGTGATTAAGACATTTTTTAGCTTCTCATCATGGCCTATATTTACATATAGGTACATATTACACTTGGGTTGTGGTCTACCTGTGTGGTCAACTCTTTTTACCAGTAAAGAATGAGATAAATTGTTCCTTGTGAGGTGAATTTATTGGTAAATATATCTCTTCCCACAAGAACAGACGGTCATTCAAAAATAGCAATCTTCTGTTGAAAGACATTAAAAAGGTCTATATGTTTGGCTTAATTGCATCTTTACAATGACTGAAATAGTCCTCCCAAACATCCCTTCCTATTATCTAGGATTATGAATAAACCTCTACACAAATTTACAATTTTTTAAAGGCCTGATTCTCAGCTGGTATAAATTAGCATATATTCACTGAAATGTGTAAAGTGATGCACCTCTGGTATTAGTAGAGCTGTATTGATTTAAACCAACTAAGTAACTGTCCAATATTCCACTAAAAATTCTTCAATATAGTTTGTTTAAAATTCTATATATTTAGTATACTTATCTCTGTGAAGATTGTTTTTCTGTGAGCATGATTGGATTGTTAATTATGTCTTTTAAAAACAAATTCTGGGTAGATGTTGCTTTTAATATTTCTACCACTCAAGATGCTCTTTGGCTGTCAGTGTCAGAAATTTTAATTTCTTACACTTTTGATTATACTGTACTACACTAGTACCGGTTGTTTGTTTTTTTTTTGGGGGGGGGGGGTTGTTTGTTATTTTTAAGAGTTTCACACTTTGTGTGTAAAAGTTTAACAGGTTGAACCCACTTCATGTCCGTAAGATATACCAACATCCTTTGCAACGATGGTGTAAAACATACAGAGAGTATGTAAGTGTTTTGGGAGATTTATACTCAAAGAAGAAATGCACAATGACTTTTGCAGCATGGATCAAATGTATGTACTCTTTAGGGTGCAAAGTGTTTCTCTTCTACAAGCAGCAATGCAGAGGGGAAAATCAAGAAATATAATATACAGGAAACAATTCTCTCAAGCCATGCTTTAACTCACTCTTTACCTACAGAAAAGCCAAAAAGAAGAAAATATTTGCCTGTAACACTGTTTGCCTTGATTGGATTGTATGAAGTATTTGAATAAAGTTATATAATTAATAGTGTTCTGAAGGAAGTACTTATCTTGAGCTGCAAACTCATTCAACTCCTATTAAAATACCCCCAAATGTACTCCTTATACTTAAGAAACAGATATCCAGGCACCAGCTCACCTTTTCCATTATGTATTTGCTCAGATTTCCCTGCAGATATTCATTAGGAAGACCAGAACTGAATTTTTTATCATTTCAAACAATATCAGAGAACTCACATCTTGCTAAGAAGATATACAGATTAAAGACAAAAGAACTCTTGAATTACATCAGTCAAAGGTAGATCCTAATCTTAGTATCTTTTTCACTAGAAATCCAGGTTATTTTTAGTCTTAAACATGGCTCACGTGGGCCATACTTTTGATAACAGCATAGAGAAAGCAACTTTATTTCAGTATTTATGTCATTTCACCTTTGTGCACTATAATTTCAACACCTTTTGAAAAAACAGTTTTTTCTCAGAACGTTTTAAAAGCACTTTGACAAACAAGAATGAAAATTGATACATAAAAGCTTATTTTGCTTTTTACAGAATGTATTCTATGAAGGTCTTCATTTATTGTGAATAACAGATCTGGAAAAACACATATGTTGCTTCTTACTCATAAGGTATTTGGTAACTGTCAGAAAAGTTTGAGAAACAAGACCCTGCAAAAAAGAACTAAAATATGCGGATTTATTTAAAGACATTTTTGGAAGAGATTGAAAAACTACAGTAGTTCCTTAAACAAGTTAGGAGCAGTGTGGGGGACAAATATATTCTGCGTAGTGAGCAAAAAAAATGCAGAGAAAGAATTGCCAGAATCATTCATATTTACATAATATTTCATATATATTTTATATACAATCTAAATCATATATAATTTTAATAAATTAATGGTGAGTTAAGACAAATATTTAATAATGTAAGTTTTCAGTTTCATGATTATGTGTCCTGGGTCTGGCTGAGATGGATTTAATTCTTCCCATAGCAGCCCTCATAGTGCTGTGCTGTGTATTGGTGCTAGAAAGGCATTGATAACGCACCCGTGTTTTGGCTACTGTTGAGCAGCGCTGGCACAGCATCAAGGCTCTCTCTCCAGCTCTCCCCCTTCCCCCACAGGCCAGTAGACTGGTGGTGGACAAGATGTTGGGAGGGGACACATCTGGGACAGCTGACCCAAGCTGACCAAAGCGATATTCCATACCGTATGACATCATGCTCAGGAATAAAAGCTAAGAGAAAGGAGGAGGGGAAGGCACATTAATTATTAAGGCATTTGTCTTATGAAGCAACTGGTACATGTACTGAGGCCCTACTTGCCAGGAAGTGGCTGGACATTAGCTGCTGATGGGAAGTAGATAATGAATATTTTTGCTTTTGTTTGCTTCCATGTGTGGACTTTGCTTTTATTTGTTAAATTGCCTTTATCATGACCCATGAGCTTTTTGTCTTATTTCCTTCTCCTGTTGTGCTGAAGAGAGGGAGTGAGAGAGTGGCATGAGGGCCAGCCAAGGTCAGCCCACTCTATTAAGGTTTTCAGTTTCCAAATATTTGTGGGCATTAATATTTTCATGTAAATGATTTAATATTTGAGTTTTCTTCTGGAGTTGAAAAGCAGGAAAAAGAAAAAGACGTAAATGCCAATTGTTCTATTGCAAGTAGAGTCAAAATGATGCAGAAAAATAATTAGTGGGATGTTTCGATATAAAGATCACAAAAGGGATGCCAAAACTTGTTTTCAATTCTAGAAGTATGATTGAGTTTTTGTAGACCTAAAATGGTATCTCCCTTGCTATAGTGTAGTTTCTCTTCTTCTCCTATTAAAATCTGTGAAAAACTTCCAAAGTAAAAGAAATACCTACAGTGGTAGTTCAGTCTTCCTTATCCTATGTCTAAAATAGTTTTCTGAACTTGTGTTATTAAATGTTGAATGGAAACACTGTCTGAGTTCATGGTTTTCTATAAAAGATCCTGTAGATATACTAAAGTTTCTCTGTAGCACAGCCCCACTGCATGCAAAAGTGTACCCATCAAATTGGATCAAGGTTAGCATTGGTAGTGACATGTTATTTGATGGTTCGTGAAAATTAACTTGTATAAACAGAAATATTTTTGCAAACATACATTGGTGGATGTATTGTATTAATGACTGAAGGTATTTTGTAGGTACAGTAGCTGCAGGGATTTCCATAAGTGTCATACTGCTAGTATTTATGTGGAGAGTAAGAACAAATTTAAATAAAAATTTGAAAAGAGTGCCTTCCAATTCAACCTTTAATTGTATTGAATAATAAATAAATGACATAATTAAAGTGTTCTAGGAACTCCTCTCCACATATCCAAATGAATCAAATCCCAAATAAGCCTCTTACTTCCAATGCACATGATGATAAAATATAGCAACACAAACAGCAGTAGCTGAAGATCACAAAGCTAATATCCAAGATGTTTCACGTTACTTCTGTATTGATCCACTCATTGTTTCAAAGATTGGAGGCCAGACCCAAATAAGGGCTTAGCTACTCAAATGCACAGCCTTTTCAAGGTATAGAATTCTAGAGGAATAAAAGTAAATAATAATAATTAAAAAAAAAAAAAACAAACAAAAAAAACCAAAAAACTGTGAAAAGTTAAAGTTGAAACAGTAAATTTTGTATGCAGTTTTGATTCTTTTAGGCATTAACAGTATATTTTAAAAGAACCTTTAAAATCCAGAGTTTGGGACCTATGACAATTTTAAGAGCCAAAGCCAATCTGTGACCCTGAATACTCCTGCTTATTGAATTTAGACATGAGGGTAACTAATGCCTGTTAGCAGCCTAATTTTTTGTTTGCAATTATCTCAACATCTGCTATTATATTTCATTGCATAGCCAAAATTGCCTGAGAAGGGATAGGATGAGCATCTTGGAATTTTATTGCTGTTCAGGTCCGACAAGCCTGTAAAAATATATTCTTTGCCATTTGAAAAATGCATCTACCAAAGAAACACACCAACAAACTCACATCCAGCTCTGAACTATGCAGTGTTGCCATGAACACTTTATTTTAAAACACTGCTGTAGGATGACTGAATCGTAGCCTCTTTTATTCAATTGACTTTTAGGGCAGTATTCATCTAGATCACGGGTAACCGGGGTTCAGTTCCTGTCATAGCCTGAGGAGATTCCCTTCTGTCTCTGCTAAAAGACTGCCATAATAACTAGACCATACATTTATCAAATTAAAAGTATTCCTCACTTATTCTGAGAAAGTTGTTACAATGTGTAAAAAGATATAAAAAAATAAAGAGTAAGATTTGTCAGCCTTTTTTTTTAATAGAACCAAGAATAATTCTTAAGCCTAATAGTTGCAGTATTTACTTGACAAAAACCAATCTCCTTGATTCCAGGACTATTTCTGTGGTTTATACAGAGGCTTCTTAGTAAAAAAAAAAAAAAAAAAAAAAGGCCACAAAGATCTGAGGCTTCTATGTTAAACTGATGAGAAAATCCTAAATAATTTAAAAAATCTAAGTCCAAGTCTTAAAGAATTTTCAGACATACTAGTGTTTTCAGAAATACATAGAGTTTATAAGGTAGTACAGATCAGTGCACTGGTGGGACTTTTTCTTTTAAAATTTTCATGTCAGTTTATACTATTTCAGAAAAGCAATGATGTTGTCTGGCCATGGTAAGGATTGTCCCTTGGGAAAAGGTGGAGGACTTAGGCCCTGCCATCCTTTTTTTATTTTACTATGGGAGATTTCAGGTTCACTCAACCTCAGCAGCACAGAAGGGAAGTGGATATTTGTACCTTCCCATTGTATCTGACAGAATGGAAGGTTTTGCTGTAATGGAAGTTCAAGTGTGATTCATGGACGGTCTCTGTGTTGGCTAGGTAGACAGTATCTAAACTGGCATGTTTTCAAGTGCTTAATTCAAACTGCTTTATAGTATAATAAATACTGTAGTCACAAGTGAGCATGCTTGCCTTTCCAATGCCAGTGTGCCTGAGCCTTCACTGAAAGAGAAAAACAACTGCTTATTTGGGAGTACAGGTAGCTGAATAATACAGTTACCAAGTTCTGGTTCTGTATTGCCATAACTAGGCTCAAGGGATTGGTTTTCTCTGATTATGTCTGTGCTTTCCTTTGTTTGTTTTGGATTCAGCCTACCAAATTCCCCCAGCTTTTCATGTTTTTCCTTACAGCTTGTTCATTTTGGGGGCTTTTTAACCTGTGTTACCTGATTCTGAGCTATTTTCAGTTTCTCTGCTTCTAGTACAGCAGGCTTCTGCGGGAGTTCTACAAATGCATAACAAAATCTTTTCCCTGTTTTCCATCTTCACAGACTTGCTTCATTGGACAGTTCATTTGGAGACATCTGGCTTTACATACAGGCATGTGCATCAGTGTGGTTTGGGGTCAGCTTCAGTGAAGCCTTTTTGGAGTGCACCGCAGCCCGAGGTATGTGCAAAGGGTCCTTTTCCATTAAAAGCAACAGGGGAGAGGGTAACAGAGTGGCTTGGTGGGACCTGGTGGCCAGCCAAGGTCAATCAACCGCCCTGTGATACACTTATACCCCAAAAGACCATTGTTACTTTACACAACCAAAAAATATAAAAACTCCTCCCTGCCTCAGCCACACACACATTAAAAAGCAATAAGAGCTTATTTGCTAGTGTCATAAGGTAATCATATTGAAGGGATTATACTGTAACTTTCACGGAGGTGTTACTATCTGCTCACTGCTTGCTCAGCAAAGGGAGAGAAAGTGCATTCAACAGCTGAATTCTTAAAAAAGGGAGGAGAGGAAATGAAAAAAAAATGTAGGGGTGGGATAAACTGAGCCATTAAACTGAGTAAATGGCTAACAGTGTGATCATTTTCTCAGCCTTGTCCTTTGTTTTTCCTCCACATACACCATGTCTGTTTATAAGCATGCCTTGTTATGGCATATTTGATTTAGACCGTACAGGGCAGGGATCTTCTTTGTGCTGCATCTGAGTGGTATATAGCATGTTTATGTGTGAAAAAGATATATGCCAGTCAGAGAAAAAGAGTTTATCTCAGTAAGCAGAAGCATAAGTGAAACACTAAAACATCTTTGTAGAAACTGGGCTCAGGTGCTTCACCAAGCTGAAGGACACTTGCTTTTTGAAGGCAGATATTTGTATGCAGCCCACGAAGATTTTATGATAGCTGCTTTGTGTGTTTTTGTCAACACTAATAAAATGCACTTTTCTACTTTACCAAAATGAACATAATTTAATTAAATGTTTAAAAGCTTAAATTCTATTTCATATTTCCTTCTGCCTTTTGCAAATTCCTAAGCATTAAGATTTAAGTGGACTATAAGGTAAAACAGTATAGAATAAAATAGAACTAGTGCCGCTTCTAGAGAAATTTATTTTTGAGTTGTCATGATTTGCACAATGAGCTCTATCTGGAGGAAACAAAAAGAGAGAGAGAAAGCTAGAAGACTACTATGTAGAAATTCATCTCCAGGAAAAAGGGGAAAGGCTTTATTTCCAAGTATATACAGGTCCCTATGCTCCCCACTTAATCTGTGCTAATTTTGAATAATCTGTAAAATATCTACTTTTTACATGCAAGTTTTGCCTACTTTTGGCCAGCTAAAATGACTCAATTTTTTATAAAATGTCTTTTTATTAAAAAAAAAAGAGTTGTATAAAGAGATTTTTTTTTTTTTTTCTTTCCCAAGGACAACTAGCTGGATGGCAAGAAATCTTTTTTTTTTTTTTTTTTTTTTAATGTTTTGCAGAGACAGGAAAAAACTAGCAAACATTTATATGTTTTCATTATTTTTATTAGCATTTCAAACTAATACCTGCTAGATAAATGGACTGTTAGCTTTTTTATTATAAATAAGTAACAAAGAGCTTAATTTTATGACTGGGTTTTCAAGCAGCATATAGCAGTCCTAGCACCATGAAGACTGAAAACCACCTTAGTGCTTTATAAATCTTCAGGGTAGCATAACTCTCTTGTTCCAGTTTAACTTTATCCCTGATTGATGTATAACTATGTCCTGTTGACATATATCTGGTAATACCATTCTCACAGTTCATACTGCTGTGCTAATCAAATTGACTAGCTGAAAATGAAGACAAAATTTCAGTCTTGAAGTAATTTATTTTATATAACAGAGTAAGACTATTCTATTCAGCACTCTGTTTTGTTTTCTTACCCTTTTTGCCACTGAAATTGTTCATCAATATATACACTTTTTCTTCCACTTCACCTTTTCCATCTGACCCTGAAAGACACTAGAACTTTCTGAGGAGAGGAGGAGGAAAAAGGTTTCAGATAGCTGTATCTTTAGTTGATTGATCTTTATTTTAATATTCTTTTTTCCAAACAAAAAAGCCAGAATGCAGGAAGGAGCGAAGGGATAAATATAGCCTACGTGTCATTGATTCTACTCCATTTTGAAAAAAAACAAAGAGGAAAAGAATTTAGGGCCTTTGGCAAAATCAAAAACATAAAAGGGTTAGAAATGCTGAAATATTAATTTTCAATTTAAGAAAGTATTTTTTCTCGATTTTTTTAAAAAATATTGCATTTTCTTGCCACCATAGAAAAGCCTTATGATGGAAGGTTAGGAAGAAATAACTTTCCACTATTCAAAGCTTCTGGTGTCCAACTTACTTAGAAAGAATTTTCTCAAGAAAGATAAAATATCTGGATTAAAATGAACAAGAGTCTTTCACATCCCACAGAAGACCATACATGCTTTAATTTCTAAAATCTTGAAAGTATATGTGTACAGACCTCAGGAAAGTCTGTATCAAATCTGTTTAATAAAAGGCTATCTTTAGCCTGACTTTTAAAGGTGGGCTACAAGTACTTATCTTCAGGGAAAACTATGCCTGTAAACTTCAAAATCTCAAGGAAGCACCTGCCAGGAAGCATGGATAAGACACCTACACTTGAGAAAAAAAGTGAGATTTGAGTGACTAATGTCAGAAATTCTGTCTTGTTTTAGCTGCCTGGAGGGTATTTGTGTCTGGGCCTCATGAGCAGAATCATAGGGGATGAATGACACTGCCATGCTACTTGTGCTTCAGTTTTGGCTGGAGCTGCAGCCAAGTGTCAAGAGCCATTGGCGCCCGCGCTGCCGGGGAGCGCAGCAGCTGTGGGGAGCAAGGCAGACCTACCGCATGTCCAAGTGCTTCTACCGGGAAAGCAGGCTGGCTTGCTCCAGATTACATAGAGCGTGAGCTGCAGTAAAAGGGGATGGACAACCCATGGGTGCTGAGCTGTGCCACCACAGCACACTGTCTAGGACTTGGGAGGTGTAACACCCAGATTTGGGGTGGGGGCTGGAGGTCTGGGCACACAAGGGACCCACACAGGGGGGGGTATTCTTTTGACAGCCATCAGCGTGCAGACTCTGCCTCCGGTCTCAGTGGCAAGTGATCATTCCAGGCTACTGACAAAGGGGTTTAAGGGCTAGGTTTTGGGATCAGGAGTTTCCCATGGTCCATCACTATGACTGTTTAGTAAGCTACAAATTCATACTTACACACATCTTTAATCCATCCTTCAGGTATAGTCTATAGTAACTACAGGTCTCTCATGTGCATTAACAGCTTTACCTCTGTGATGAGATGTTTGACAGGACTTTACATGTGGGATATTTTTAGAACATGATAGCTTCAGAAATTTCATGTTTTATATAATCTTTTTTTCTGGGTGGAAAAAAATTAAAATATTGTATCCAGGAGGCCTCTATGGAAATGGTGCTGGCTGGGTACCTGGCAAGGGAGTGGGGGCAGTTACAAGGGAGGGTGAAGTTGTTAACAGCAAAATCTTGGCATGCGAGTAATAGGTTATTTCACCATTCTACTAATACTGTTGATGTTAACAAGAGCAGACCTGTTAACAGTGTAGCTGAACTACTGACATTTGTCATCACTTGTCAGCTCTCACATCTCTTTCAAACGGGGTTGTGTTTCCCTTGAATGTCATGTTTTTGAGATGAGTCCATTTATGATACTTACAAGTCAAACACAGGGGTACAGTGAAATGGATTTCCTTGAGTAATTACATCTGTCAGCAGTGGCAGTATTTATGATCCAGATTCATTAACAAGACACAGAAGCTACCAGGACTCTGCCTGTAACTTCTGAATGAGTAACTGCTACTGTCAACCACTGAATGCCCAGAGGAAAGGTGGGAATGGTAGCTTTCAGGGGTCCCAGCGAGTCTGGCAATGTCCTGATGGGAAACAAGCAAAGAAGTTGGTGATTCCTTGATGCATACCTGCAGAACTGTTAGCCTCGAGCAACACAGCATGATTGGCTTATGCATGATTGCATTTTGAGTGTTAGTTTGATTTCCATACACAGCCTTTCAAGGACAGAATGAAAACAGCTATTTATAAACTTAGTCCCAATTTCTCTCTGCTGTGTTATATGGTTTAACTGAGAGCAGAGGATCCATATTGTCAGAAGAGTTGGAATTTCAGGTATGAAATTTCAGTATATCTAGAATTTCAATTACGGCAAAAGCAGCTTGGCTAGGTGATTATCTGAAAGCTATAATGAGGCAAAATTTTTAGGGATTGTGAATATCTGTTGTAATACTATTCCATTCAGTACCATTTATCAAACAGCAGAAAATGTTATCTCTTCTATAGTTACTATTTGCCCATCCAAGGCTGAAAGGAGAGCAATCCAATAAGATGATATAGATTGATGTAGATCTAGATGCAGTGATAGAGAAAGACATACATATAAAAAAAAACCCCAAAGTCATGCCAAAGAGGGGAGAATACTTGAGGGGATAAAAAATCTTTTATCTCCAGATCCCTTTTGTCAACTCATTAATTAGTTAAGGATTCTAGGAATGGAGGCTAGTTAATAAGAACTGTGTTCATTTGTTCGGTTTTGGCTTTTTTCAATTAAGAATTTCTCAAATGTTTGAGGTACAAGTATGGACACATATTCATAGTTTACCTTTTAAAAAATGACACCCATGGGGAAAGACATTATTCTTCAATACATTTTCTGAAGGAAGTAATTGCATTTTTCTAGTGTATAATTACAGTGATAAAAAGAAAATTTGTTTCTGGAGTCACTGATATAGAAACCTAACATTATGACAACAGCAACTGTTGTTAGTAAGTGAGAATACAAGAACAGATATTGTCCTTAGTGCCAGGCTGTAGGGGAACTGTGGTTCTATATTTCATGCAGCAAAAATAACACTGACTGGATCAGCAGAATAGTAATATATTGTCAATCACCCTCAGTGTCAAGTTCTCAGATTTGCAGTGAAGGAGTTTCCATCAAAAGCTGTAGAAGTACCAATGTAATTTCTTTAGACTCTGCTTTCTATAATTTAGTAATGCACAGTCTTGGGTTTGAGCAAAATTTTTATTGGATACATTGGTGTCAGCTGATTCAGAATTGATTAAAAAGTAAGTCAGAATTTTAGGGCTATGAAGGAAGGGTAAATTTACCAAGATAAAAAACAATATGAATACATATCTTCTGAGATCAAAGTCATCTTCTAGGTTTGTTGAGCCAAAAAAATACTGTAATAATAATTCTATTAGCAAATGTTGGCATTTGAATAAATCATGATTATTTAAGTTACAATTAAGATTTTTACAATACTTTAGTTCATATTTTACTACCAATAATTTCGTGAAAGGAAATCAGCTTGAAGAAGAATAGTTTGGTGTGTACAGTGAGAAACAGTGAACACAATCTGATTCTTTTTAAACAAAAAGTAAAAAATTACGATAAAATTTTCATAGTACTATTTATTGTAGTTCTGATCAATTTAAATTAAAGTTTCTAAATTGCTTTGTCCATATACATTATTTTCTGTGTCCACATAAATTACTTTCTGTTTAATATCATTGTATTGTAAATATCTGTTGAATTGGGATACAGCTAGCACAGTGAAAACAGGGCTTCATTTGAGTTAATGAAGATATATTTATTTATAGGTATATTTGCAGTTCCTCAGTGGGAAGGCTTGAAAACAGGCTGAAACACAGCATGCCCTGTGACCTTTGTTCCATCTGTTCACATAGGGGTCTTATGATAACCCATAACTCAGAGTCAACATATGGCACCCAAGAAGCCTAAAAAAACCTTGTGCATCCTCCACCAGCAACATGATACTTCTTCAAGGCATGCAAAATACATGCTGATGGTTTAAAGCTAAGCAGGCAATCTGTGACCATTCCCAGCTCATCTACAGTGCTTGTAAATCTGTTCTTGGTTTCCTAAAACAAAGAATAAGTGCTAACTTTCTGGTTTAGAGTCCGTATAATTTTTCTAACACCTGTACTTGAACACAGAGTACTGCATCCAGTTCTGGGGTCCACAGTACAAGACAGACATGGGCCTGTGGAGCAGGTCTAGAGAAGGGCCACAAAGATGACAAGGGGGCAGGAACACCTTTCTTGTGAAGACAGGCTGAGAGAGTTAGGGTTGTTCAGCCTGGAGAAGAGAAGGCTCCGGGGAGACCTTATTGTGGCCTTTCAATACTTAAAGGGGGCTTGTAAGAAAGATGGGGACAGACTTTTTAAGAGGATCTGTAGTGAAAGGACACAGGGTAGTGGTCTTAAACTGAAAAAGGATAGATTTAGATTGGATATAAGGAATAATTTCTTTATGATGACGGTGGTGAGACAGTGGAACAGGTTGCCCAGAGGAGATGTTTATGCGCCATCCCTGTCAATGTTCAAGGCCAGGATGGATGGGGCTTTGAGCAACCTGGTCCAGTGGAAGGTGTCCCTGCCATGGGGTGGACTTGATGATCTTTGAAGGTCCCTTCTAACCCAATCCTATCTATGACCTTATGATAAATCCACATACAATAATTTGGAGAGTAAGCACGTTACATCTGACGCATGCAGGGCTGAAGCATACACTCAAAATGCAGAGTAAAAGTAATTTAAATGAGTTCTACCATTGACTTTAAGTCAAGTGTGAATCCATGATCTCACTTAAAAAGAAAATAAATGTATTCTGGCTTATACTTATTACAATCTGTTTGTTTTCTCTTTCTCAGAAATAAGGTTTACTTTTTAAAATCTCCTTAGTATTACCTAAATATGTTAGCAGTCCAGCATACAACTGTGTTATATACTGTTTGAAGAAAACAACATTGTTTTTAAGTTTGCACTATATGAATTTGCTCAAGGAAATCTGATGTGGGTTAGGAAGGCAAACAGATGACACCGGTACAGATATATTCAGATCAACTAATGAGTATGAAAAGAGATCTTCTGTAGGAGGAATGTATAAATATAAAAATATAATTTGGTTTTAAAAGATAAGACTTAAAAATTCTTTTTTTTACAACAGCAGTATGGAACTATTTGCATTAACATTTTGAAAACATTGTTACAGGATACTACTCTTAAACATTTACTATTATTAGAGAAAATGAAAATTATAGTTAACAGTGACCCCTAACAAGTTCGTCAAGATTTCAAGTCACAATACGGGCATTTAGTTCAACATGCTTGTCTCTGTGGAAACTAATTAAGTAAATTAAAAGTCCAATTTCCAAATGTTACTTTTATATATACATATATATATATATTTACTATATTTTAACACATTTACTAATTGCTTAAAAGCTCTTTTTGTAAAAGTACCCATAACAGATTACTGGTCTATCAGTCTTCTCACACTATCATGTGCCTTGCTTTTTCTGGTTTATTTATTGGGAAAGGGAATACAGAGAAAATTGTTCTAGCCACATTTACACTTTTGTAGGTGACTAGATTTATGTGTTTCTAACAAAGATAAGGAAGTTTTTTCACATTCTGATTTAAATTTTTGGAGAAAGAACACAAAACTGAATCCATGTTTGCATTACATATTTGAGATTCTTGCCACCTAATTTTCACTTTAGAAATAAGTCAGAAGCAGATCAAAAATATTAAATACACTGAATGATGGCAGTTCATATCTGGCCTACCTCATATTAAACCCCACTGGGGAAATAAATCTCTGCATAAAAAAATACTAACAAATAGTCAGTAGACAGTAAATTTTAGTCCCCACTTCAAATATTCCAAGGGAAAATGAGTCAACATGATCTTTTTTTTTCTTAAAAATATATTTAAGTTTTGACAAAATGGAAGATGGATTAAATCTTGCTTTTATGTTCAGGCCACAAAACAGAAAGAACAACAACAACAAAAGATATGTCAAGTACTAACAGCTATTATATTCCTTTTAAGGGTATAATTCTTCATTCATTGCCTGCATTTCCTATAACGCTAATCATACAGCTTTTTTTTCTCTCAGTTGAATTTTAACAGTATATTATGATGTTTACATTCCGTCATCCTTTTACCTGAATCAAGTTTCTAGTTCTCCATCTTTTTCAAGAGAAAACAGCAACATAGCATACAGTGGAGGAACAGGTCAAATGATAAACAGAAGAGATCAAGGCAATGAAAAAGCAATTTGTTATCTGAGGTCCAACACACAGTGAAATTTTGTGTAAGGAGTGAGTTTCTTTTAATTCTTTAGCAGGTATATAGACAAATAATCTTTGAACTTTCAGTATTCCTTTAACAGGAAGCTTTTTCTGTAAATACACATCAGAAATAAGAGATCTTTTGAATGTGTAATTAGCATAACCATTTATTGTGATAGTATTTAGTTTCTGTGTAACTGAATACATTCAGTTACTGTGTAACAATATGAACCTAAATGCATGATGTTTATAGTTAACAATGATAAAGTAGAAATTGCTTGCAATTTCATGCATTTATCCACAGGTACCAGCTTGCTAATGGATGATATATTAAGGCTTCAATACATAAACAAATACCATTCCTCTATACAGTTTTATACAGTTTATCATTCTGTATTGAACTCTATCAACATCCATGTGCTAGAGTGAATTAAAATTAAAAAGCCAGTGAAACGTTTTCTGTGTTTTAGGAAGACTTTTGTTGAGTTAGACTAGAAGACCCAACAATATTGAGCAGTGGTGTACATACCAGTGTGGCTACTTATTGTAACTGTTAATTTTTGTTGTTGTTGGATCATCTTCATAGGTTTTTTTCCCCATACACTGATATGAATTGCTAATTGTGTTGTGTGCAAGTAATTTTGCACTGAATGTTGAGTTATCTATAGACAATGAAAGTAAAACACAATAGTATAATGTAAATATTAGCATACAGCAAAGTTGTGTTGAAAAGTCACGAAAAATATAATATCTGAATACATTGCTACAGGTAATTAAATTTAGACACAGACATGGGAATGGTGCAATTGTATTCTTATTTGTTATTATTCATTAATGTTGTTTGGGTTTTTGTTTTTTTTTTTTTTACTGAATTTTAATTCAATAACATGAGGTTAGTAACCTATCCATATATTCAGTTACATATGTGGTACAAAAAGTACATGTCTACTGTTCATCAATAAAGTGGAATAAACTCTGGCAGCATTTGGAGATAGCACAAATTTAATTTTTATAAAAGAAAGAGTTATTTTACCTGTGAAATTGGTAAGACACTTTGAAACATTCTGATTTATTTGGTGAATTTTGGGCTTGCTAACCTACACTAATCTCTGCAAGCAATGTTTAAATATATTAGAGTTTTTAACTCAGGCATTGTTTTGTATGAATATATGAAACAATTTGTGACAAATAAGTCACTGTTAAACGAATTCTGAATACTGCTGAATTCTTATTCAAGAAGAACTATAATTTTTTAATTTATTATTTATTTTCCTATATAAAGTAAGATGTATAATTTATTAATTATGTTTGTCTCTGTTGTTTGAGAACATAATATATTGTATGCTACAAAGAATCATAATATATTTCTATTACTGCATTACACTTAATTTGGCCACATAGAAAAAACTCTATATCAGATTAAACTGTATATGAAATATTTAACATGGATTCTCAATAAAGTGTGTATGTGTGCTTTCTTTTAACAACATGCAGAAAATCCTTTACCAATGTAATGTTATACAAGAAAAGCATATTATTTCATGTAGGCCTAAGCTTCAACTTAAATATCCAGTTTTTCATCATAGTAACTAACCTTTTGTCTTCCTATGTTTGACAATAGACACTTACTGAATGTTGAAATAGCCTATGGTGATTTTTCCATTGAAAATATTCCCATCACATGTTGTACTGTCAAAGTGATTTAGGCCACTCTTTCTGAAAATGGTTAGTTATTTCCTTTTGCTACACAAGTATTTGCATGATGAAAGCAATCATATATTGCATGTCTCAGTAAGAATGTTTTCTAGCCTTATCATAACTTCTTAAAACAATTGACAAACACCACATGTACACAAATAATCCCTGGAAATCTCTCCTAAGAGAAACTAAAAGGAACAAGTTGTATAACCAGAGTATCTTGATCTGTGAAGAATGACCGATAGACATGTTGTTACATATGTTTATTTCCCTGAAAAATTAACACTAGTGAGTTAAACATTATCGACACCAGACTAGTCATGTCAGCAACAAAATATTATTGCAGAGGGCTGGAAAAAAAGGGTTGCAGAAGTTTTAATTTCTGAAAAAAATTATTGTTCAGACAAATAAGAAATTCCAACTTTTTGAAGTTTTTATTGATATCACTGAAAACCTTTTTTTTTTTTGTGAAATACTTTTCTTCTGGAAAACAATGCAGTATCTCAGAAAAGATGTAATACATATGTTTTATGCTTTTTAATTTATTTTTTGATATACCACCTGGATTTCATCTCTAAAAATCCACTGTAGTAAAGAGACGTCTATGATGTATTCTGCCATTTCAACACTAAGGGGGAACTTGGTATCAAATTATCAAAACAAGCATTATATTACTAAAGAATCAGGAAAATGAAAATACATGGTTCTTAATTTTCACTTCTATAAGGCATCACAGTACTATTTTCAAAATGACTTTTTTAAACAACCTGGTTTATTCTGAGCTAATGTGACAAGTATGTGAAATACTCCTAAGCGTGGGATTTAGTCTATAATATACAGATTTACACATTATATACTAAGTAGGCGTGCTGGGAAATATGAATAGATAGTAATAGTAGTGCATATGGCATATACAATTTAGCGTATTTGCAAGAATGCATTAACGATGTAGGCACAGTAATAGGATGCTTGTAATAGTGCCTGATTATTAGGGTTTGTCTTCCTGTTTTCAGACCTTGTTTCCGTTTAGTCATGCTTTTGACAGAACTGAGCTGAAGTTTTGTATAATGATAGTCTTCATCACCCTGAATTTTGGGAAACTTTTGGTTTATATGATCATGTGATTCTGAGAAAATGGCTAGAGATCATATGTTTGTAACTTTACTTAAATAAACCATTGGCCTTTTCAGCAAGGATACTTCTTTCTCATATTATTGTGCAAATCTGTCTACATTTTGCTGATTTATAAAATCTGTGAATTACTTTTTTTTGCTTGTGCACAATCAACTATATCTAGTAAAGCCTCCAGCCAATGTATCTTTATCTGTTCTTGGTCAGACTTACCAGTGCTTCTAATACTGTACCTACTGCTGTACCCACAGAACCAATGGGGTCTCTTAGAGCTGGTCCAAGCTGCTAAACTGTATATACATTATCATAAAAGAACAAAAAAATGTTTGTTATATCCCACCTATCAATAGGAAGAACTATATTCTGTTTGCTCTGGGATTTTTTATTAACCCCATAATTTGTGAGGAACCTTTTTCACCATACTGTTGGAACTCAGAGTGCACAGTGGATTATGCCCATATGTCAGATAACTGATTTTCCCATTCACCTCCAGATTCCAGTCCTTTGGTCAGGCATACCTCATAAACTTTAATTTCTTCCAGGGAGTTAGTTAAGGAGCTACTTCTAAAACAAAACTCAGGTGTGCTTCTGAGGACAGGTCGTTCTAGTGATATTTATCAATAATATGGGCAAGGCAAAAGTTTTCTTTCCAGTGTCCTTCACATTCCTCAAATCTTGTCTTAGAAAACCTTTCACCTCTAAGTCCTGTGCATCATGATTTCATGCAATGTGTAAGGGGCTGCAATGGGTACTGTAAATACCAGAATAACACTACTCTGTTCAGTTTTAAAAAAAAAAAAAAAAAAAAAAAAAAAAGTTCTTATATCATTTTAGCTACTCTGGGCTGAAAACACATGTCTACACATAATTGTACCTTCTAGCTAGAGGCCTGCAGCGATATAACATTTCTTAGAATCACAGGATTGTTGAAGTCAGAAGGGGCTTCTGGAGATCACCTAGCCCTCATCCCCTGCTCAAAGGAGGCTCAGCTAGAGCAGGTTGCTCAAGACCATGCCCAGTTGGGTTTTTAGTGTCTCCAGGGCTGGAGATTCCACAGGCTCTCAGCTACCTGTTCCAGTGCTGGACTACTTCTGTGGGTTCACCCCATCTGACAGCTGAGCACCCACACTGCTGCTCCTGCCTTTTATCATTTCTTAAATATGCTTTCTCCAAGGCACCACCACCTTGTCTGAGAGGCTCAGCTGTGCCCTGCGGTGGGCGGGTTGGAGCCAGCTGGAACTGGCTGTGTCCAGCATTGGGCAGCCCTGGCCGCTCCTCACAGAGACTACCACTGCAGCCCGCCCCACTCCCAAAACCTTGAAACCTACCTTGGGTGTATACTACCAGATACTGGCATTTTGTTACTGTTCTTTTCATTGATTTCTTTCAAAATCTCTTTGCTCAGGTGTAATACCTACTCTGACTAATCCCCATTAAAAATTGTTTCAATGTTCAAATCTTTCTACTGGCCTCTCTTATAAACTTTGAAGCAAATAATTAATTTAGCTTCATTTGCAATGGTTTTATACTCCTTGAATTCTTATTTTACAGTCTGATTACCTCTCATGCCTTTTGATTCTTTGGCAGAATTTTTCCTTCTGACACTGTCAAGAAAAAATTAAATCACATCCCATGAAAGAAAAAATATTTCACAAACAATTTTTTTTTTCTTACACAAGACCATGGATTATGACTATTCTATGATAACTGTTATATATAGAAACTTAATAATAACATCTTGAAAAAGTTTGTGTGTTGTTTTGCTTAGAAACTCCAAACGTCATCATGTATATGAAAAAATTATTGCTAGGAGATGTTATAGATGGCCACTGCCTCCAACAGCTTTGGCCCAGGACCCCTCCTGCCCAGTTGCTGGAGCCCAGCCCTAAACCCAGGGATGCAGGTCTCTGCCCAGGCTGAGGAACATGGCTGCTGCTTTCACGTTTGCAGTTTCAACCAGTACCAAGACTGAATACGTATCCAAGAGACACATGTACACACACACACACATGAAACTGACACAGGCAGTCACACAGCCGGCCACAGACAGGGCGCTGCCTTTGGCAGCCCCCACGTACAAGCCTGACACCAGGCACAGGCCCAGCCGGCCACATCCCCTCCTCCTCTTGGGCCGGCGGAGGCAGGAGGTCACCGCTGCAGCACACACACCGCACTCGCTGGGTTCACGAGCACAAACACATTGGCGGATCCCTCTAGCACTGGTATGGCCCTTCTGTCCACCCAGCACCCCTGCCTCGATTCCAGCTCCTCCTTCCCAACCCATGGGTCCCATACATCTTGCTTACATCCTGCACACTCAGGTCTGCATCCTTACCAGTATCAGAGCCCAGGTTTGCCTGCAGTTTTCTGATAGCCCACTATTTCGTGTGACTTGTGATATTTATTTCTTATCTTTGCCTCCATCATGTTTGTCAGATTTGTGTCTCTATATATTTTCTTTATGGCTTCCCCCTTTCCCTTAGTATCCCATTTGACATCATCTTCAATCAGATAATTTTACTGAAATAAACATTCCTACTTTCCACATATTCTTATCAATTAGTTTTACCAGTTTTGGTTCTCGTTACTGCCTGCTTTACCATTTGTGTGTCAGATTTATGTCTCTCTATATTTTGTTTATGGGTCTATGGTTTCCTTTTTTCCTTATTATCCCTTTTTGCATTGAAAAGGCCCAGACCATTTACCCTTAAGGGAGCAGAAATTATCTCTTCCACATACTCTTTCTGTTACAATCAGTCTCCATACCCTATTTTCAATGGCTGCTAAAGTCCATCAGTGTTCACAGCCAGTTAGGATATTTGTCTCAGTGACCCTGTAGCTGAGATACCTAACTTTGATTGAGGTTTATGCTTTTCTTTTTGCCTATGACTATTTGTAAAAGCTGATAATGGTCTAATTTATTTGGTTTGTGGCAAGGTTTTTGTAGCAGGGGGACGACAGGGGTGGCTCCTGTGAGAAGCTGCTAGAAGATTCCCCTATGTCTGATAGAGCCAATGCCATCTGGCTCCAAGACGGACCCGCTGCTGGTCAAGGCCGAGCCCATCAGTGACGGCTGTAGCGCCTCTGGGAGAACAGATTTAAGAAAGGGGAAAAAGTTGCTGTGCAACAGAAAAATTGCAAGAGGGAAAATATGTGAGAAAAACATCCCTGCAGACCCCCAGGTCAGTGAAGAAGGAGGGGGAGAAGATGCTCCAGGTGCCAGAGCAGAGATTCCCCTGCAGCCTGTGGGGAAGACCCTGGTGAGGCAGGCTGTCCCCCTGCAGCCCAGGGAGGTCCACGGTGGAGCAGATCTCCACCTGCAGCCTGGGGAGGACCCCATGCTGGAGAATGCACCCAAAGGAGGCCGTGACCCCGTGGGAAGCCCACGCTGGAGCAGGCTCCTGGCAGGACCTGCATGCAGATCTGTGGAGAGAAGAGCCCACACTGGAGCAGGTTTTCCGGCAGGACTTGTGAACCTGAGGGGGACCCATGCTGGAGCAGTCTGTGCCTGAAAGACTGCAGCCCGTAGAAGGCACCGACACTGGAGCAGTTCATGAAGAACTGCAGCCCATGGGAAGGATTCACATTGGAGAAGTTTGTGGAGAACTGTGTCCCGTGGGAGGGACCCCACACTGGAGCAGGGGAGGAGTGCAGAGTCCTCCTCCCCCTGAGGAGGAAGGAGCGGCAGAGACAAGGTATGATGGACTGACCCCAACCCCCATTCCCCGTCCCCCTCTGCCACTGGAGGGAGAAGGTAGAGAAAACCAGGAATGGAATTGAGTTGGGAAGGAGGGAGAGGTGGGGGGAAGGCATTTTAAGATATTTTTTTTTTATTTCTCATTATCCTACTCTGATTTGATTGGTAATAAATGAAACTATTATCCCAAGTTGAGTCTTTTTTTGCCCATGATGGAAATTGGTGAGTGATCTCTCCCTGTCCTTATCTGAGGAGGGGAGTGATAGAGTGGCTTTGGTGGGCATCTGGCATCCAGCCAGGGTCAACCTACTACATCTTTTGACATAGTTGATATTATAATACTATTACTTAAATTCCTCAGATATAAGTGTGGATTTTACATATAAGATAACAAACATTTTCCGTGTAAATACATGGGGTCAGAAAATTATACACCATTAACTTATATGGCGTAGTTGTTTTTTCAACACATAATGTGATTTCTTAGCTTGCTCAACTTACCATACCTTCTGAATGCAACTGTAAGGTGTTTCTACCGAGTCATATTACAGCATTCCACTGATTATCTTAACCAATATTTAAAATTATATAATCCCTGTTATTTCATTTACTACTGGTCTTCAAGGTCTAAGACCTTCATTTTTAGTCAGGTAGCATTTGTACAGAGGTATATATATTAGGACTTGTTTCAAGAACCTATTTCTAAGTACTATACTTAATCAGATCTTTATTTTTTTTACACTTTCTTCTGAAATACTACATTTTATGATTCCATTTCAAATTACTAAATTGTACAGTCATCTGAACTTCTCAGATTTCCCATAGTTTTTAATTTTAAAAGTCTAGCTCTCTTTCTTCTTACTAAAATTAAGTTCCATTAGCTGTGTTCCATTTTCATTTAGGTGAACCCCATCTTTCAAGTCAATTTTTCTTAATTCCTAACATATCTAAATGTCTTCTATGCATTATATTTTTAAGGATAAATTCAGACTTTGATTTTTCTGAGGCTGTTTTTTTTTCCATGGTACTAGAAGCATTTCAGTGGTTCATGCATTTAGCATCCTATAAAATCATGCTCCTACATTCTAGATGTTAAAAAGTGAGTATGAACAATTAAATCCTTTGACCTTCCTCACTTTAAGGTCAGGAATTTACCTGATTATGCCAGTATTTTATTCATAAGGGAAAATCTAGACGAAAGTATTTCAAAACAAGCCAGAGTAAGGTGTTAGTCAAAATCTTTTTGTGGATAAATTGAACACACCTTACATGTAACAGTAAGAGTTTATTGCTAGCCTAAATAACATCTTAATAACCTAAATAAATGTACAATAGTATCATTATTAGTGTGCTCACCGTGTTGCTGTGTGCATGGCACTGTCCATTTCCGTATGGCTGAACTCTTCCCCCAAAGAACAGAGTCATCTCATCTCTGTTGTTTTCTTATGGGAGAACACTAGTTGGCTTAGGCCAAAACCTTGTCAGGAAGTGTGCTTGCAAAAAACACTACAATTGACCTAGTGTCTTGGTCCTGTTTAGCTTACTAGGACAGGTACAGCCACAGTGTCTCTTTTGCAGCTTCTACATTTCCCAGTATTAAGTTTTATTTGTTTTCATTTCTCTCTTTTCTGACTGCCTTATTTCTGAACCTGTTCTATGTTACATCTTCACTTTGAGTCAAGCTTGCAGGTGGTTTATTGTCATGGTTTAACCCAGTAGGCAGCTAAGCTTCACACAGCCACTCGCTCACTCCCTGCAGTAGGGAAGGGTAAAAGCCAGATAACTTGTGGGTTGAGATAAAGACAGTTTAATAGGTAAAGCAAAAGCTGTGCATGCAAGCAACATAAGGAGTTCATTCACTACTTCCCATCGGCAGGCAGGTGTTTAGCTGTTTCCAAGAAAGCAGGGCTCCATCATGCCTAATGATTTCTTGGGATGACAAATGCTATAACTCCAGACATCCCCCATTCCCTTCCTCCTTTTTCCCCCAGCTTTTATTGCTGGGCATGATATCATATGGTATGGGACATCCCTCTGGTCAATTGGGGTCAGCTGTCCCAGCTGTGTTGTCTCCCAACTTCTTGTGCACCCCAAGCCTACTTGTTGAAAGGCAGTCTGAGAAGCAGAAAAGCCCTTGATGCAGTGTTAAGTATGGCTCAGGCAATAACTAAAGCATGGGTTTGTCATCAGCACTGTTTTGGTCACAAATCCAAAACATAGCACCATATCAGCTACTATGAAGAAAATTAAGTCTATCCCAGACAAAACCAGTACAGTCATGAAAAGTGCCAGGGGAGTGGAGTAAGAGTACCCCTATTGCCTTAATATAGGGATGTGCCTTGATTATGGTGCCTTGATTAGAATTTTAGTCCCTGGTAGAAGAGAGAGACACACAGAGTCTTCCAGAGAGCAATTCAAATCATCCAAATTAGTCTTTATTCTTAATTCTGCAGAAGTTAGGGAAATGGAGGCATTGAATAGTAATAATTAAAGTATTAAACCATCTTGTTCTTTCCCATACCAATGTTTACAACCTTAACTACTTTATTATAATCTAAATACAATTTTCATAATTACATCGGCAAAGGGGTGGGGGGAGATTGGGTGATCTGAAAGTCAAAAAGCCTGTGATGTTTCAACATTACTTAAACAGAAGCGGTTTTTTATGGGTTGAATACCTGGGGTGTGTTTTTGCAAGACAGAACAGATCAGGAAAATAGGGCTAGCAAGAAAAGGACAACCTTCAACAAATGAAGACAGAAGAAAAACCGGTAACAATTGCTTCCGCTGCACTGAAGACCTGTCCTCTTCCAGCCTCCTTAGAAAATTTAGGATATGACTGATAATTCTGCTGTTATGGAATAAAATCTAGCTGAGGTGTTTCTTTTTATTTTTTTTTTTCTGACTGCTAGCAGGATATAGCAGGATTTATTAGGATGCATATCAGAGCACAGAACATGAATTAAAAGGACCAGAAAACTGACCATAAGGAAGCTGCTTTAAGAATGCTGCAGGCAAACTATTCTGGCTTTTCTGTATAGAAGAATAAAGGAGCTTAATGGGGAGGAAAATACATATTTTCTCTCAGCTTTACAGCTTTTTTGAACAGACTTTGATCCTAAAAGCTTAACAAGGCAAGATGTTGGGACAAACTTACAAATAATACCCCTACTATATTTAACCACAACTAGAAATGGAAGATTTCTTTCTGAAAAGAGAAATTCCTTGAAAGACTAAAATTATTTGAGGGGACTAGAGTTATTAATTGATTCACGCAAAATACAGTAAAATGCATTAGGGGTAATGTGATTTAAAGGTTGAGATATTTCATTTTGTTGGAAACAGACTCTAATGTATTCTTAAATAAGGGTGAAGAAGGGGACAAAGAGACATGTTAAATAATTCAAAACCAAAATGATATGTTTATTTTAAATTTCTGTTCTCTAACATCTAGTTTCATAGGTTGAAGATAAAAGAGAATACAGTAGACTCACTGGAACAAAAAAAAAGATATTTTGTATTTCTTAAATATTAATATTTCATGTTGTTTTACAATTGAAAGAAAAAAATTTACCCAAATTCACTTCCACTTAGAATACAGTTTCAATACTGTTACAGAAAAGAATTTTCTTGTGTAGACCTGCAAAGTGAAATATTTATTATGATATTTGGAAATTTACCTCATAAACAAAAAGTTATTCTTCTGCCATCTGCCTCTGCCAGAGATGTAAATTGCTGCCCAACTCCACAAGCTCCTTTTCAAAACACAAAAACATATTCAGAGGAGTGAATCTCTAAATATTTCTTATAGACAGCCTTTAATTTAATTTGCTACATTTATGCAGTTAACATCTTGGTTAACCTTGCCCTCCCTTCCTACCTTAGCATTTTAGAAGCCAAACCAAAATTTTGAGGGTTTTGGTTTTGTTTGGATTTTTTTTTTTTTATTATTATTGTTTGCAAGGCTTTTGTAATTGTTCTTTAGCTGTCTTTGCTGCCATTAGTGGCTATAAGCTTTTATAGTAAATATAGTTTTAGTCCATACTTTGCACGAATTCTCACTAACTGCTTTAATATCATAGCCTAAATTTGTTTGGGGCATGTTGGCACTAACAGAGTTGGAAATCCATGTTTCATAGCTGGAAACTCCAGCTGTCAAGAGCACACTTCTATTTCTTCTTACTTACTTCCACTTTTATCACTATGGAGTGAGATTATGGTACACAAGAGCATCTATTCTAATTATTTTCTGAAATTATTCAATGCTGTTTTCCTTCTTTTTTTTATAGGCCTTCTATTTTTTCTATGTAAGCATGATTAATGGTTTTGTAGGACTCATCGTCTTTAACAGATGTTTCTTCTTTGCTTTTGGGCAACCTCTATAGGCTAATTTCCCTTGCACAGTCTGAACTACTTCTTTTAAATTGGGCAGAAATCTGTTGTAGCAACTAGTATTTGAATGTTAAATATGACACAGGAAGTTGGGCATTCATTCGTTCTTTGTAGCTCATGGTATCTGATGAATCATCAGCTCTCAAGAGAGGCCGTACATGACATTATCTTAATACAGATAATATATCCATGCACAGATTGTTTTGCCTGTATGTCCCTGCAAAAGGCTTTTTTCTCTTCTTTTCTTTCTTCTCCCTGAAAGTTTTATTGAAGTGTATATGACACCAATGTGTCAAACATTTCATATTTGAAAAGAATTATCTTATTGTAGTACATATTTACTGAGTTTATTTAATAAATTAAATACAAACCTAGACACTTGAATTGAAAAATGATGTCTGATTACACTGTCATTTACATAACATTTATCTTAAAATTTTCAGATTTTTTTTTTATTAGCAGACCAGGAGTCAGAACTCAAACAAAGAGCCCTGAAATTATTAATTATTTTTTTCCAGTAAGTCTCTGTTGCAGAGACATTAAACCTCTAAATCTCCAAGGGCTCCTCTAGCACATATATTAGTGTGATATCTCTTTATTCTCACAGAATTTATGCAGCCAATGCGATAAATGTGTTTCTAACAAAATTTTAACAGTTCAGTGAGGTATTGACTCAAGTGATTTGGGGCTATCTATACATAATGTATTTACATATAAATTCAGGAGAACACAAGAGGGTAATGAAGTAAGTAACTGCAGATATACCACAGACTTTTCAACAATGAAACCAGAAATCTTCATTATAATGGCTGTGCAACTGTTCAAAAAAGAAATTAATACATTTTCAAATTATTTCTGTTAAAGTTTTGTCTACATTGCATTTTAAGAATATTCTTAAGACTATTGAACATACTAAACACACTTGCCTGCTGTGTATAAACTGAGTCTTCAAGAAGAGGCTCTGGCACAGTCAGTTTACATCCTTCAAAACACACAGGACCCTCTTATGCCCGAACATATTCAATATACAAACTTCCCATCAGGGCAGACACCATGGGCTGGCTGCAAGTAACCCACAGAAATCTTCAGTCTGTGTGGCTAGAAGACTGGCAGAAGGTAGAACAAATTTAATTTAAACTGATCTAGAGACTGCTCTTTCAGGCACAGGCACAATGACCACTGCTAGTTTCCAAAATTCACATTGTTCAGTTGCTGTAACACAGATATGTATATCTTCAACATCAAATTCTGTCATTCCTGAATATTCAACATTGCTTCCCTCACTCTGAACCTATGTGAATTAAATTAAATATATTTCACAGGTTTGACTGCAGTGTATTTGCATTTGAACAGTGAAGTCTCAGTATATCTCTGGATACATATATCTGAATTTATTTTCTAACTCTGTACTAGCCAAATTTTTGTGTAGGATTAACACAGAAAAGAGAAGTTAGGCAGATGCATGTTCTCTTGCACACTGAGGCCAGTAGCCCAAGAAATATTGTCTTACCATTGCTAGTAACAGACCACAAATTTTGAAATCACTCTGCAAGGCCTCAGGACAAGCACTTGTCTGGCTTTTTATCTGAACTTATCTTGGCCTGCCTGGACTTTTGTTTCAGTTTGTGTAGCTGTAATGGTAACTGTTTTATAAGCTAATTTGTTCTAATATTAGCTTCATTTTCTACTGTTGTGTGGCATAAAGCCTATCATCATAGTGACTTTGAAACATTTCAGTAAATACTAGAAAGCAATAACAAATAGGTATCCTATGTAGAGTGAAGTATGTGTTGCAACTGAATATATGTATGTATGTGCGTGTGTGTGTGTATATATATATATATACACATATCACTTTGGAAATAGGTATCTCTAATGAGAGTGTTGAGAAGCCTAAATTTAGTCCAGTTTTAAAAAACTTGAAGAGCAAAACAACTATTCATTCATTAACAACACATTTTGTGCTAATGGCTAATTCTTAATCATCATCACTATTTATCACTACGTATAAAAACCTGTTAGATATTAACACTTATATTCTAAATTAGCTCTATCTGTTGCAGCAGAGGTGATGCTAAATAGCACCAAAGAAGTAAACTCTGAAGCAGGTGACCTCTTTCTTCCCCAGTTTTCTTTACTTATGCCTGGTGTTCTTGTGTTCCTCGCTCACTGTCCCCTCATCACCTGCTCCTGATGTTGATTAATCTTGTTTTCAAGATTCTTGTTTTCAGTCTTGCCAGTCATCTTTTTGGCATGCTCAGCAGGATACCCTGCCTTTTTGCAGTCCCTTGTGCTTATTTTGCTCTTTATCTTGGAAATTGTTGCATGGGTCACTGTTCACATGTTTTTGCATGCCTTCTAGGTGCAATTATACAAGTCTTTGACCTGTTGGTGGTCACATTGCTTGCATACTTTTGTAAAATGCTTGTGTTGTGTTTAGCTATGCAATCACAGTGTTACAGAGTGTTTATGCTCTCTTAGTTACTCCTGCAAGTCTAAATGTGTGCTTCTATTTGGATTCAAGGTAAACTAATACCACTTATATCCTAATTGATATATTTATAACTTACAGATGTCACAGTCCTCTGGTTTTGCTGCATAGGTCCTTAGAATAAGAATGCAGGTCAGAGAAGTGCCTTTTATGTGTGAAAGCAGCATGATACCAGAGATATCGGGGACAATTAGTAAATCACCAAAGATTAGGTAATGCTTATTGAAGGAATACAGCCTTAGGAGCTAGGTCTTTCAGCATTTACAAAGAGCACATGCCCAATATATGTAAAACATAACAAAAAAAGTAAATTAAATGCATGTATAACAATTTTAAGCAGTCTTTTCCTTTAACGGTAATCTTTTATTTTATGTTCTTTTTTTCTTGTAAAAATTAATAATTATTATTTTCTTAGACTATGTAGATTGCAATTAAACAGTACATTTGTGAATTTGCACCTAAAATATCTTTCTTTGTCCCACTTAAAATGCACTATCTGCAGTGTAAAAAAAACCTGGTGGAGATAACCTTAGTTATAATTTCAATGCAATAAACTGGTGGAAAATCTAGGAAAAGCAGGTTATGAACATTCAGATTCATCACCAATGGCATAATACCTTTAGGAACTCTCTTTGTTACCTTGTCCATTTGCATTATTTTTATCAACACTATTGTTAACTGTTAATAAAAATCTTAGCCATAAAAAATATTAAATAAAGCAAACAAAACATCAGTATCCTAGGCAGCCAGTACAGTTTCTGTATATACTCAATATTATACCTCAGTTTAATATTATGGGTTACATTACATGATAGTCATATGACATATGAGAAATACAAACATTTAAGAATTTCCCAGTGAATCTTTTTTACAGGATGGTATTGTTAAACTAATTTGTGATTTTTCCACACTGAAAAAATGAATACTCCATTTCCTTAGGCTTTTGCTTTGTATTATTGCCATACAGAGTAGATGTATATAGTCCTTCTTGGATTAATCTGTATGTGCTCTAGGAAAGTATGTATATAGCTATCTAAAAGTTGGGAGGATTCATACATAAAAATTTATCATAGTACAACTGGTTGACAACATAATACCTTATCTAAAATATGCAACCAAACGTACTACTGAAAAGCAATGGCCTTATTTTCAGGTGATATGAATAAGTATTCTACCTGTCACTGAAACTGCACTAAAGCTGACCCAAATCCACTTCCGAGAGCAATGTTATATTACTTTGTAGCTTCCATAGCTCTCAACTGTTTTATAGGTTCATTCTGTGGTGGTGTTTTGTGACAATCCAGAAGAATAAACTTGGAAAACAAACCGATAAAAACATTTTGAGTGGTTCAGTCACTCAAAGTTCTAAGCTACTGCCCTGCTATGTCATTGTGTCTGGAGCAGTAATTGCCCTAAATATCCCAGACCTTTTTTATGAAATTAAAAGTTGACTGGATCTCCATTCTTCTTTGTTTTCAGTATCTTGTGACTGAATATTAAATGAAATGCAGTGTAGCAGAACCAATTGAACTAATCTGATGTTAGCAGCTGAAATCCACTGGATTTGTATTAGTGCGTAGTAGGTAGGGATTTTCCCAGAAAAATATCTTTCCTGAGTTCTATCTTATACCACTGTGTTCATCTCAGACAGCTGCAGTTTCTGTGCACAGGAGAGCATATTTACACATTTCTGTTCTCATATTTCACTTCAAAATGTATTTCAGACTCTCTCCAAAATGGTGCTTATGTGCCAAGCTGGTGCATTTAGGAGGAGAAGGGTTTACCACATAGTAAAGATTTCATAGGTTCATACAGTCATTGAGTAATTCAGGCATCTTAGGTCTTAAGTCCGACCTCCTGCTCAAAACAGAATCAGCTGTAAAATTAGATGAGGTAGCTCAGATTTTTTCAAGTCGGGTCTTGAAAACCTCCAAGGATGGAGACTGCACAATACCTCTGGTCAACCTGCTCCACTGCTTGATGCATCTTATATTTCCATTGAACTATTTAACACTTTTTTTTTCTTTTCTGAACTTCATGTGACTAAAGAAAAAAATTAATAGCATTTTAATGCTGCTACTGCAGGAATTTACTTATGTTCTGAATTACTCTTTCTATTCAGTTCTGCACTGGGTATTTCCAAAGAAAAGACTAATTCCTTTGTGAGAGAAGGATAATCTGTCCTTGCAAATATTCATGAATAACACAGCTTTTAGTTCTCACACAAAAGACTGTGTATACTTTGTATTCTCTGAGTACCTATCATATGGAGAGACCATAATTCTTTAGTTTCTCTGGTGTATAAAGAAACAGATATAATATGGTATCTTTCTTGGATAAGTTTACTGTATATTTAATTTTCTGCCTTACTGTATTCTCATTTGTAGAAAAATATATTTCAGAAGTTGTTATTACTGTTAGGGGAACTAATCACCTACTCACCGAGATAAAAATTATCAAATTTCTTATGAATTCTTTAATAAAATGGGCAGTAAACAGCTGTTGAATCTCTGTTGTACATTACTGCTATGAGGAAGTAAGATGAAGAAGCCACATATATAAGCCTTTTTGGTTTGTGTTAAATAAAACAGTAGTTTTAAAATATTCTGTTATGAATAGTAGCTGTGCTTTGCTTTGTTGCATTAACATTAAAGGTAAAACACCCAGCTGCAAAGCTCCATTAATAAACATTTTAATTCTGTAGTTTTGACATTTAGGTCTATGGCAGTGCAGAGAAGCTTTTACAAGCTTGCTTGAAGTGCTTCCATAAAGGTGTAGTTTCAGTCTCATGTGCTTACTTCTATTTGTCTTATTATCATACACATTTATTCCTTTTAATTTAAAAAGCACCATCTACACTATTGAATTTGAAGATCTTTGCCCAACATTCCTAAAGTGACTCTGTGACACAAGTCACAGTTAATGAACTCACATGAGCAATGTTCCTACAGATACAAGAATATCCTTTATAAATACCATAGCTCTGGGTGCAGATATGAAAAATAGCTAAAGTAATCACATTGAAGAGCTATATTGGAATTTCAGATTTCAGCTGCACTGTTAGTTGCTTTCAATTGTAAAGTTAAGGCCTCCTTCTCACCAAAATCTTTGCTGTGTTGATACTTTAGTTGCCAAATCACAGCATTGTTTGAGTTTGAAGGAACCTGTTGAGATCATCTAGTCCAGTCCTCCAAATAATGCTTTCTCTTTTGGCATGTTTGCATGTATAGCCCTGTGAACTAAGTTTTGAACCATATATATATTATTCTCCATTAGATAATTATTTGCTTTCTGTTAAGGGATACTAGGAGAGGTGTGGCAATCTCCAGCACCTCCAGCCAAAGACTCCCTTTTGCCTGTCTGCTGCAGTCCAGATTAGTGCCTAGGGGACTTGGGGTCTCTGCCCAGGCTGAAGGATGCAGCTGCTGCATTCCCATTTACAGGTTCAAATAGCAGTGAAGCTGTGCATGTGTCCCAGACACACATAGACACACACAGAGGACACTGACAGAGCCGGTCACACAGCTGACCACAGAGAAGGCACTGCCTTCAGCAGGACCCACGTACAGGCCTGACGCCAGACACGGGCCCGGCCGGCCACATCCCCTCCTCCTCTTGGGCCGGTGGAGGCAGGAGGTCACCGCTGCAGAGCACACACCGCACTCGCCGGGTTCACGAGCACACACACCTTCACGGATCCCCCCGGCACTGGCAGAAGCCCTCTGCCCACCTGATAACTTTGCCTGATGGCAGGCATCCTACAAATGAGAATACAGTATGTAAGGCAAAAAATTAAATATACAGTAAACTTATCCCCCAAGAATGGCCCCTCTGCCCAGATCATGGCCCTTCTTACCTATCCCACCAGTCCTCGACTCTCCAGCTGTTCCAGCTTGGTGCTCACTGCAAACACGCAGCATTCACACACTCATCCCACAGACACCTCACACTCGTGGATCTCCCTGAATACCAGCACAGACCCCCCCCCACCCACCTGATACCCTAGCCTGGACCAAAGGCCCCCCTGCTCACCAGCACGTCAAGCTTGAAGTTTACCAGTGAATACTCAGGCACACCTCACGCACACTGGGTTTGGGGAAGATGCAGACACTTGGCACCCATCAGCCAGCACCAGGCTCACAGGCTGTGACCTGCGGTCCCGCTCCAGCTGCGGGCGCTGATCTCCTCACTCACCTCACTTACCCCAGTCCCCCCAGTAGCTGGTTTTGGAACACACACCATTCCCACTCCAGTGGCTGGAGGTTAAAGACTCCCACTGGCTCCAGTGGCTGACACTGAGACCCCATGGGCTCCAGTAGCTGACACCACGGGCCAGGAGCACCCACATCCCTGTTCTGACTCCAGTAGCTGGCACCCAGTACTCTCGTGCTAGTCCCTCCAGTAGTTTGCACTGAATCTTTGCAGCACACATACACACAGGATAGAGAGTGAGATTACACAGATAGCTAAGAAAAGGTTTAATAAGACAGGACAAACTGTGGTAATCAGGCACAGCCAGACAAGCATAGTGACTGGCCCTGTTTTACACATGATCTGCGTTTTTTAATACCTTTTGCTGTCTATACCCCCTTTTTGTTCCTCCTTTCTCCCTTTTCCCCCTGCATGGGTGTGTATAATCCTATAGATTCCCTCAGTCCTCCCAGTCTTGTGTCAGGCTATTCCTCCTGGTTTACAATTTACCACTTGCAAAGTCCAGGTTCATCTTCATGGAAGCGAGACCTGTAGTTTCTTGGTAGCCCACTAGTTAGAGTGACTGGCTAGGTTTGTTTCTTGTCATCATCTCCATGTTTGTTTTATCAGATCTATCTCTCTGTACGTTTAGAGTTTTTTGTCTTCCTGGCTTTTTTTATCCTCCCAGTTGCAAGGTTTCTGATCAGATAACCTTGCTGGAATCAACATTCTCACACCCTCACATACTCTTATTAATTAGCGTGACTAATCAGGTTTGGTTTTCATCACTGTCTCACACTTACTTAAGCGATGACTTCACCAACATGCCACAATACCAGCAGCAGACAGAACAGAATGGTGACAGGAATCCGTTCTATCAGCAGTTTAAGGACTGTCAGACAAGATAGGGTAGCAGACCAAGTCCCATGAGAAGTTTAAAACATCAGGCAAGTTTATGGTGAAAAGGCAGATCCAAGGTCAACCCAGGAAGTCTGTCCACAGGCCAGGGTTTAAGGTCAGGCCCAGCAATCACTAGGCAGGTGGTTACTATAGCTAAAAGGCAGTCCACGGCTTTAGGTCTGCTTTGACAGGGTGTATGGACATGGCGTATTAAAGATCAAAGTGCTTCCAACATACTTCAGCCAGGGAAGTAAACCCAAGACTGAGCTTAAATAGACATCCTGTGCTCATGGGTAGGGTGAGGCTGACCAGGGTCATTAAGTCTTACTAGTGCACTCAGAGCCCTGGCAATATGGATACTATGGGAAACCATGTCAAACACGTTGTTAAAGTAAGGATAAACATCATCCTCTGTTTTGTTATTATCCATACAGACAGTCAACACACCATAGAGTACAATGAGGTTGCTCAGGCACTATTTGTCCTTCGTAAATTCATGCTGGCTGCTAAAAATCACCTTCTTATTCTTTATGTGTTTGGACATAGCTTCAAAGAAGAATTTTCCCAGTGGCTGAAGTCAGGGTGACTAGCCCATACTTCCCTGAATCCTCCTTTGTCTCTCCTTGAAGTCAGATCTGACATTTTCTTTTTTTTTCCCCAATTACCATGATTTTTCACAGATCATAGAAAGCGACCTCCCAGTGATGTAAGCCAGGTCTTTTAGCACCTCCGAATTCATCACATCTGGTCTCACAGATTTGTGTATGTCCAGTTAGTTTAAATGATCCATAACTTGATCATAATGTACCATGAGAAGTGCTTCACTTCTCTAGACTGTGCCACTGGATGTATAAACTGGATGAGTGTACCAGATCTAAAACTTCCCAAAACTGCAGGATTGTTGTGGAGAAATTACACTGAGCGAAATTATCTAAGGAAACCTATGGTATCTAGGCTATTCTTTTTCAGATATATACCCTAGCTGCCTTATGGATTAGCAATGTGTGATGAGAATTTTGCTATTCTTTACTTAGGCATCTAAAGTATGGGTTAAAGGATATACCACTACCTAAGTCTTTTTATAACTAGTTCCTTGTTATAATATAGTCACTATAATGCAAACAATCTTTTGTGGCTTTCTAATAATGTTCATTTTATGGGATACTAATGAAAAGCAATAGCCTACTTGGTAGAAGTGATGAGTCAATGGACTTTGAATGTCTAGAATACTGCACACTAAATAGTCTGAAAAATCATGCCACAGGTTTGTCAAATCGGGCAGTTGAAGATAATATTGTTGGGTCTGTCTTCACTCTTCGTAAAATCAGTGTAGTAATACCTCTTTCACAGTGATGTAGCCACAATATATGCTGCCTAATAAATGGAGTATTCCCATACTGTTGTAATAAAAGGTAAAGAGGAACCACGTGAAATAATAATTTTGAATTTAGAACAGCTCTGGATTAGCATAAGGTAAGTAAATCCTACAGCCATACTTTGAATATTGGGGAAACAAAAGAATTGAGGAGCTGCTTATTAAGGGAACATTGACCATTTCATGGGCGTAATGGCAAAAGTTCATGCAAGTAAAGATGGTATCAGAATTATACAAAAAGGATGACCAAATTACGGTTTCTGAAGAAAATTTCTGTCCCTGATCTTTTCATTGCCTGACTTTGAAATCTTACTAGTGACTCTTAAAACAGATAAGTCTGTACTTGCAAAGGTTTATAGCCACCGCCAGTAGACAGTTTTATGGTTTCATTTTGTTCTAGTATTGTCACTGATACCACAACCAATAGAAGTAAATTATCAAGAGCTTTGCTTCTGGAGAGGATTTTACATACTCGTATTTCCACTTACCTATTTCCCCCTCAATTAATTGCATGCCTCTCTATTAAATATATATGCAAGCAGCTCTGTTCATGTTTTCTAAGCAAAAAGATTGACTCTGCATTGATTTGAAATTTGTCTAATGTTTGCTGAAGTTCTACTGGGAATTCAGCACGTATAAAGAGGAGATCTCCAGGAAATTGCATTTAATTTGAAGAAGAAAGCTTGTAAAAACTCTGCTTATAACACATTTAGTAGGAATACTTGTTGTCAAGTTGATGATACAAAGCTAGGTATAATTCTTGAAGTTAAAATTGTTCAACTACCATCATTCCTGATTAGAAACATACACAGATTTTCTTATTTGGTTTAAGTATCTTTAGAGTGTACTTATTTTTGCATACCATTCAGTTACATCAATACTGAATTTGTCTTTTCTTTTTTCCTAAAATTTTTTGCTTTATAAAACATGTTTCCTGAGATGGAAAAACAGATTTCTGAAACTGAATTTCTAGTTGTTAGATCCTTGTGGTTGCACAGAAATTTTCTATTGCGTTATTTTAAACATAGACTTATGTGCATGGTGGAAAGTTACAGAGGATCCATTTAGTACAGTGCAAAGTTTGTAGATTTTGCTTTGATATTTTGTCAAGGAACAATGCACAAAATTTTAGACCATTTTATTTTCATGCTTAAAATGCTAATTCAATTAACTTTTCATTCCATTTAATAATTTTTCTATCTTTCCAGAAAAGCAGTGAATGTTTCATACATATGTCTTAGATTCAGTGTTATCAGTCACCATGTGTAAAACAGGCAATGCGAAGAACAATTTTGTTGACTGCTTTGTCACATAGTGGGAAGCTCAGACTTTATGAGCTTTATTAAACTTCAGTACTGAAAAAAAATGTCTCTGCTTTTGTTTACTGAAGCTGAAATTCCTTCAGTAGTCAGATCCAGAAGTAGGCTTATGTACCTATTAACATCCAAATATACTCTCAAAATGTGTGATCTAAGTAGATGTATTGGTAGTTTCTTTAAAAATTAAATTCCATTGTGAAAAACTGACAACATTTAGCTAAACGCAACTAAAACTGTTGTGCTATTGAAACTACCTTGATATACAGACTAGGAGAAAGACACATAATAAGGTGAAGTAACTTGCTCAAGGTAGTCCAGCAAACAAATAGAAAATATTGTCTATGAGTACCAGTCTACTGTTCTGTGCACCTGGAAACAATATTCCTCATAAATATATATTCAGTACTTTTCCTTCAATAATTTGTTACAAATACACAGACTTTTTTTTTAATCTTCCCCTTTTCTTCTTCCCTCACAATTCAGAAATAAATCTTTACCACTGAAATCCATCTTATTTAATTACCCTTGCACTTCTTAATGGCTTCTCAAATGAATAAAATTAGCAGCAATAATGGAATAACTAAATGATATTAAAAGGAAAATGCCTGAGAAATTAAAAACATATGCAAAAGATACCATGGAGACAGCTGTAATTAAATAATCGTCATGGCTTCCACTGCCATAGCAATGCTGAACTAAGAGGATTTACCTTAGAATGGCTTGAAGCATTTGAAAATAAGGAAGAAAAAAAATCCACCAACCTTTGAAATGTATGCTAAAAGTCTAAAATTAAATAAGGAACAGATGAGTTACAAGGACAAAAAAGAGCGCAGAAAGTGTAAGAAATGGAAGTCTGTGAGATTAAGAGCATGATGAGATCTCATTTATATCTTATTTTTTACTGAATGAGCAATATAAGGGAAAAAAAAAAAAAAGACAATTTTACATGGGTAAGGGCATTTTCGTTCACAACACATCTACCTGTCTGACTTTTTATCTAAATTTTCACTTTAATTTTTTATTCTTAGTTTGCAAAACATGCAGAGGAATAGATTTCCCATCTTTCATCTCACACAACCCATATATCTCATTATCAGAATAAACACAGCAATGAAGGGGCATATAAAATAATTTGGCCTTCCTTCTGATGCATTTTACAACACATTCAGAGTACATTACCATATTTTTTGGAACAGCATGCAAATTGTCACTAGCTGATATGTATAGAAGGGTGGGTTGAATGACAGTAAAATGATAACTTGGCTGCTTCCATGAAACATGTTTATGAATAGAAATATAAAAAAATACCCCAGTGAGATGCAATAAACTTATGAGTTGTACGCTGATTCTCCGCTGTAAGCAAAACCTATTTGATAGCATTTTTTTTCTTCAATTCTTAATCTCAAATACCTAGTTTGTTCAGTTAGGAGGAAAAAGTTATGACCATTTTTAGAAAAAATCTGTCTATGTGTATGTTTGTGCATGAGTGTGTGTTTTCATAAGCATGCTGAAGTATCAAAATGTATGTTTCTTTTTCAGTTCTCATGCTGTTTCAGACTATTGAGTATAAATATCCCCAACTTGAGATAGAAAGAATAAAACAGGGGCTTGTATAGCTAAGAAACTATCAGAATGCTGATAGCTCCATGGAAGCCCTGATAGTTGATGATTTCATAGTGATTTGGACAAAGTGTTGCCCTGGTTTTGTTAAACTTGTAGACCCAAAGGTATGGAAAACAGAGCATAAGCACTGTAACCTGACATATTGAAACATTTCCTTTGAAACAGTTGATATAAACAAATCGTACATTGTTCTTTCAGTAACTGAGTAATTTTCATTCTTCTAGGGAAAGGGAATAGATCACACTTGCATTTTGTCATTGTTACTATGCTATGTTACAATACTGAAGCTTTTAATAAACAAACATGTTGATTTTCAGACTGTAATGAAAAACTATTTCTAATAGTCTTATTCACATAGCTGAAAGACTTGATCACTTGATCACTTTGGAACAACTTTTATTTATACCCAGAAACCATTTAATGAGGAGTGTCAATTAAAAAAAAAAAAAGAAAAAAAAAGCCCTCATATCAAAAATTCAGTGGTGACTCTAACTGGCAACATCATTGGTAATAGTAGAATTAATCACTTCATTGGCATCCCTAGGGTAGCACTGAATCATATTAATGGTTCTTATGCAACATTTTTCATCTGAAGATCTGAAAGTGCTTTATAGTGGAAGGTAAGTCTCATTATCTTCTTCTTAAAAAAAAAAAAAAAAAAAAAAAAAAAAAAAGAAACAAAAATAGAGGCTTTACAGCAAGCTATAGTGGATCTTTGACCAGAATTCAAGTATGTCAACTCTCTGTTCATGCTCATCTATCACAGGTGATTCATCTCTTGTTTCAGTCACTAACACATTAATTAGATTAAATTTCCCTTATAAACAGTAGGTTCTGTATAGTGTGAGTAGATATGTTTCAAGTGTGATTCAGTTGCCTAAGTTCAGATGTTGAATATTATTTTTTGAGATACCTTAGGTTATTCAGTGTATTCAGGTGGACATGGCAGATATGGCAGAGGACCCAGTTTACCTATGATCTTCCGGAGCAGCAGTTACAGACCAGATGGAGTAAATTAGGACATCTAAAATGGCCTTAGGAAACTGTGTTTAAGGAACAGACTCCTGCCACAGCTACCTAGATTCAAGATTATAATGTAGGGCAACTTAATAGCTCACAATGATCATATTGGGAGCTGAGACATTTGACTTGCATGTATCTGAAGCCCAAATCTATCCGAATAATAACTTCAACCCAGTTCCATTGAAAAATCAGCATTTATCTGACTATCTGCTAAGAAAAATAAAATCTTTTAGTCTTTTGTTTTTACATCTGTGCACAATATTTCCCTTTATCAGGATGGTCCATCTGCTGTGACAGTGTGCTCCCCCTCTCCCCCAATGTGACCTTTATTTCCCATAACCCTGCTCAAGTGATAACCACCAGTGGCGGTCGTAATGGATGCATCTGGTCTGGTCATGATGGCTGCATCTGGCTCAAAGTGGATTTGGGGGAGACAGATAACAACACAATAGCCAAGGACTAGTTGAGCATGCACCAACTGAAATACATCTATTATGCAAATATGACTATAAGTCAATCATCTTACTCCATAAATAATGGAGACTCAAGAGCTTGTTGAGCTCTCCTGCATGGCAGCAGGCTGCACACCAGGATATACCCTTGAGTAGGGATGCCTCTCATGGTTACTCCTCTAGGTTAAGAGAAAACTTATCACATCAGATACTTGGTAAGTGAATTAGGAATAAATGTTCTGAAACTGAAATCTTAGCTAAGTGATATAAAGGATTGATTGAGTATATATAACCCTTTAGACATAAACCATTGACCAAGTCTGGGACAAATTCTGGATCCAGCTGCACCTAAAATCCCCTGTGAGAAGTTTAGAATGCAAGAGGGTCCTTTCTGAACCTCATGACCCAACAGGAGGGTCTCCCCGACAATTTTGTCTGACCCTGTCCTCTATGCAGTAAATAATCTAGTGTATCTTGCCATCAAATCTTGTTAAACCACTGTCACATTTACTACCAAACTTTGTTACATTGGTGGTTTATATTAATAAACATACTGCTGTTTCTTTCTTACAAGTGAAGTGTGTCGCTCCATCCCTGATATCTGCAAAGTCAGAGTGAATAAATGTCCCAAATAATCTCATCCCCCTGAACTGTGTGGTAAGTGCTCCTTGTAAGTAAACTAATATCTTTAGTTGCCATAATGTTTTCTTGGTTATACATATTTCTGGGAAAAAAAAAAATTTGAAACAAAATATTATTATACAAAATAGTCCAGCCTTCTAAAGAAATTTTACAATGCGTGTAAAATAACTCTGAAACAGAAATGCAATTTATCCAGCTATGTACATGAGGAATCCAATGCAGAGAGGAGGGAATAATGTGTTCAAACCACACAGGACCTTTCTCTTCACTAGTCAAATGGTCTATTCCAGTTTTATAAGCATTATAAATAAACTGAACAACTAAAGGGAATCAAAATCTACATTGCTACCTCATTCTCCTCTTATGAATTACCCCTCTTATGTTGGTTTTAATGCCATTCAGGATGTCACAAAAAATTAATAATTCTGATCAAAACATCTTTCTTTGGTTGTATTTTTTTCACCATCAAATCTGACCAAGTTAGTTACCCTAAACTACCTGTGATAGTACTGTATTCCTAATGGAAACCTGAAATTTAAGTGCACAGAAGTATTAAAATCCATAGGTTGCTCCAAAATAATAAAAACTGTATACTCTATATCTTTAAGGATCATAAGCTCACAGATTTGTTCTGGTGGGAAAGGATCTCAGGAGGTCTCCAATCCAACCTTCTGCTCAAAGCAGGGTCAGCTCTAAGGTGAGACCAGGAAGCTCAAGGCTTTGTCCATTCCACTGTAAAGCACTTGCAGCTCTTCAGATGAAAAATGTTGTGTAAGAGCTATTAATATTATTCAGTGCTGTCCTAGGAATGCCAATGAGGTAGTTAATTCTACTATTATCAATGCTTCTGTTGTCTGGGACCTCCTCCAATATCCAGTGCCTTTGAAAGATGGTAAAAAGCTGCCTCACAAGGAATTCTGACAGCTCTCTCAGCATTCTTAAAGGCATCCCATTAAGTGTCAGGGAATTGTACAGGTCTAGTTGACTCAAGTAACCCCTGAATCTATCCCTGTCAACTGCTACTCATTCTCCTCTTTGAACCCTTCAACTAATCACAGAGGCATGGGAAATCTTGGTGAAGACTGAGTCAAAGAAGGCATTGAAAACCTCAGCCTTACTGTGTCCACTCTCACTAAATTCACCCACCCCATTCTGCAATGATCCTATATTTTCATTGTTCAGCCTTTTAGTATTATCATAGTGGTAAAAGTTATTCTTGTTACCCTTGATATACCTTGCAAGTCTCAACTTCAGCTGAGCTTTGGTTTTCCTAACATTATCCTTAAATTCTCAGGCAATCTCTTTAATTTAAGCAGGACTGATGTAGAGCAGGACTCCAAGTCTCTCTAATTTGTAAATTGCAGTCAGCTACAAAAACATTGGGAACAACCAGCCTAGACTCTTTGATTCATGATAAAAGATCTACTCCAAGCTAAATTGAATATTAAGACTGAGCAGATTGATACCTGTTTCTATGTTATACAGAGTATTAGCCTTTCACTAGTGATATTTTAGGTGCTTTTTTCAGTAAACATAGTGAAGAGACAACCTGTTTCACTTCCACTTACATTTATATGTAAAAAGAAAATAATTTTCTCTCTGTTTTGAATAGAAAATAGATGCTTTAATGGGAAGTAAATAAATTTCTGATGTCTCCATTACTCTATCATATTTGTATGTTTAAGAAAATCTCTATTGCCTTCATATTCCAGAGTTTTAGTCACATCATCTGATATATATGAAGGCCATCAAGAAATGGCGCACATATGTGTTGGGTTTATGTGCCAAGAGTTTGGTAGCAGGGGGGCTGCAGGAGTGGCCTCTATGAGGACTTGTTGTGGTTTAACCTCAGCCAGCAACTAAGCACCATGCAGCTGCTCAGCCACTTCCCCCCTACCCAGGGGGATGGGGGAGAGAATCAGGAAAAGAAGTAAAACTCCTGGGTTGAGATAAGAACGGTTTAATAGAACAGAAAAGAAGAAACTAATAATGATAATAATGATAATAATGAAATAACAATAGTAATAATAAAAGGATTGGAATATACAAATGATGCACAATGCAATTGTTCACGACCTGCCTACCCCCACTCCCCCCCAGTTTATATACTAGATGTGACATCACATGGTATGAAATACCCCTTTGGCCAGTTTGGGTCAGGTGCCCTGGCTGTGTCCCCTCCCAACTTCTTGTGCCCCTCCAGCCTTCTTGCTGGCTGGGCATGAGAAGCTGAAAAATCTTTGACTTAGTCTAAACACTACTTAGCAACAACTGAAAACATCAGTGTGTTATCAACATTCTTCACATGCTGAACTCAAAACGCAGCACTGTACCAGCTACTAGGAAGACAGTTAACTCTATCCCAGCTGAACCAGGACAGGAGTGGACAGAGCTGCCCCATGCTAGACACAGCTGGCTCCAGACAGCCACACTGAACTCACGGCAGGGCACGGCTGAGCCCGTTGGCCAAGATGGTGGCACCTTGGGGAAAGAGTATTTAAGAAAGGGCAAAATGCTGCCCAGCAGTGTGTGAGGAGTGACAAAAACCAAAGTTGTGAGAAACAGCCCTGCAGTCACCAAGGTGAGAGAAGAAGAAAGGAGAGGAGGTGCTCCAGGATGGGGGGGAGGTAGAAAAGTCAGAAATAAAAGAGAGCAGATGGGTAGGAAGAAGGTTGTCTTGCTTTTGTCTTTGTTCTCACCATCCAATTTTATTTTTAATTGGCCAATAATTAAATTATTTTCCCCCAGATTGAGTCTCTTTTACCTGTGATAGCACGTGGTAAGGTGAACTCCCCGTGTTTATTGTAGCCCACAAACATTGTCATATTACTTTCTTCCCCGTCCTGTTGAGGATGGGGAGTAAGAGTGCAGCTGGGTAAATGTCTGACAGTTGGACAAGGTGAATCCACCAGGTTAGAAAAAATACATGAGAAGAGGAATTCTTTAATGTCTTTTGATGCTATTGCAATACTAATTGTAGTAAGAATTAAAAGAAGTGTTTATAATTCATCTTTTTAATATTTTGAAATCTCTATTAAAAATTTGATTCCTCATTTTAGGATGAAGGTGGAAGGAAAAAGGTTGAATAAGAGGGCTAAAGTGAGTATAATGTTGCCAGATACTTTTACACATTATTTGAGTGCAAGCTGCCAGCTCTGAGGTAAAGGGAAAAATACTAGCCTTCTCTGTTTTTGATGGTTTTCTTAAGTCAGAATAAAAAATCCTTGTCCTCTCAAAAGAATTCCAAAGCCCAACCTAAAACACTGCCTGTCTTGTCTTTTTTTTTTCTTTTTTTTTTTTTCCCCTGATTGTCCTGGTTTCAGCTGGGATAGTTAGCTGTCTTCCTGGTAGCTGGTACAGTGCTGTGTTTTGAGTTCAATACGCGAAGAATGTTGATAACACACTGATGGTTTCAGTTGTTGGTCAGTAGTGTTTAGTCTATAGTCAAGGATTTTTCAGCTTCTTATACCCAGCCAGCGAGAAAGTTGGAGGGGCACAAGAAGTTGGGAGGGGATAGAGCCAGGGCAGCTGACCCAAACTGGCCAACGGTGTATTCCATACCGTGTGATGTCGTGTCTAGTATATAAACTGGGGGGAGTGGAGGTGGGGGGAATTGCCTCTCAGGAACTAACTGGGTGTCAGTTGGTGGGTGGTGAGCAATTGCATTGTGCATCACTTGTATATTCCAATCCTTTTATTATTATTATTATTGTCATTTTATTAGTGGCCATCGATCAGGGGATGGTGATCAATTGCACTGTGCATCATTTGTATATTCCAATCCTTTTATTATTGCTGTTGTCATTTTATTAGTGTTATCATTATCATTATTAGTTTCTCCTTTTCTGTTCTATTAAACCGTTCTTATCTCAACCCAGGAGTTTTACTTCTTTTCCTGATTTTGTCCCCCATCCCACTGGGTGGGGAGGGGGAGTCAGCAAGTGGCTGCGTGGTGCTTAATTGCTGGCTGGGGTTAAACCACGATACTGATTTCAAAGTGATAGCATTTAAATCCTATTACATACTTCTTGTTTTGATCTGCATGAGTGGCTTGGGGAAAAATAATCAACAAGATGAGCAAATAAAACCATTACATTCACTTATATGTTGTAACTCAGCCCTAGGATATAAGCATTCCTTCTTCCATTTTTTCCAACTCTTCCATTTTTTCTTTCCTCTTTTATTTTCTGCTACTGTATGAACTTTTAGATTTCCCTTCACTTTCCTCAGATTCACTGCACTGAGTATATATCTGTGAGAAAGGGTATGAGGTTCTGTATCACTGCGTGTACGCTTCTCTTGTTTATATTTCTTTATTCTTCATATTGATCTGATGAAGTCACAAGGCTATGAGAATTTTTTACCCTTAAAACTTTTTGTGAACCTTTTGACTGGAACTCTGCTGCGTCATGAATGAAACATATTCAGTTCTGAATCCAGCTGTGCCAGAAGGTACATTCATCCAACCCTGACCACAAAAAACAGGCTAAAAAAAAAGAAAAAAATAAAATTTCCCAAATCAGATAAGTGATGTAAAAAACATAAATGTGTATATGACTAACTAGTAGCTAAATAATAGACAAAACGAGAGGGATGCATGAAGTCAATCAAAACTAACAAAGCCTACACAAGACAGCTCTGATATTTTAGAAAGAAAACAGAAAATGTCCAAATTGACAATCTGAGACAAATAACAGTGATTTAATAAAAAATACTATTAGTGATTGGCATCTGAGTGTGTGTTCAGCATATGTGTAATGTAATTAGCCAGTTTACAAGTATATGAGGTAAATAATGCTCAACCTGTAAAATTAATGAAACTGTCTATAAATTATTAAATAAAAAAGAACTATGACTTGCATTCAATTACCTTGTGCCACTGGGTATTTGGGATCAACTTTGAAAAACTACTTTTAATAGTGGGCCAACATAAAGACCAGTTCAGGTATGATCAAGAGGGGATCAGTCTTTTGCATTACAAGGATTGTAGTGGGAAAGAGAAATTGCTTTTCTTCTTTTCTTTTCTTTTCTTTTCTTTTCTTTTCTTTTCTTTTCTTTTCTTTTCTTTTCTTTTCTTTTCTTTTCTTTTCTTTTCTTTTCTTTTCTTTTCTTTTCTTTTCTTTTCTTTTCTTTTCTTTTCCTTTTCCTTTTCCTTTCCTTTCCTTTCCTTTCCTTTCCTTTCCTTTCCTTTCCTTTCCTTTCCTTTCCTTTCCTTTCCTTTCCTTTCCTTTCCTTTCCTTTCCTTTCCTTTCCTTTCCTTTCCTTTCCTTTCCTTTCCTTTCCTTTCCTTTCCTTTCCTTTCCTTTCCTTTCCTTTCCTTTCCTTTCCTTTCCTTTCCTTTCCTTTTTTCTTTTCTGTATTGGGTTTACATGGCAAGGTTTTGGTAGCGGGGGGAGCTGCAGGGGTGGCTTTTGTGAGAAGGTGCCAGAATATTCCCCCATGTCCGATAGAGCCAATGCCAGCCGGCTCCAGGATGGAACAGCTGCTGCCAAAGCTGAGCCAATCAGCAATGGTAGTAATACCTCTGGGAAAACATATTTAAGAAGGGGTAAAAACTGCTGCACAACAGCAGCTGGAAAGAGGAGTGAGAACGTGTAAGCGAACCAACACTGCAGACCCCCAGGTCAGTGCAGAAGGAGGGGGAGGAGATGCTCCAGGCGCTGGAGCAGAGATTCCCCTGCAGCCCGTGGTGAAGACCCTGGTGAGGCAGGCTGTGTCCCTGCAGCCCAGGGAGGTCCATGGTGGAGCAGATCTCCACCTGCAGCCCAGGGAGGACCCCACGCCGGAGCAGGGGGATGCCCCAAGGAGGCTGTGATCCTGTGGGAAGCCCATGCTGGAGCAGGGTCCTGATAGAACCTGTGGCCCCATGGAGAGAGGAGCCCAGGCTGGAGCAGGTTTTCTGGCAGGACTTGTGACCCTGCAGTGGACCCACGCTGGAACAGACTGTGCCTGAAGGACTGCAGCCTGTGGAAGGGACCCACACTGGAGTAGTTCGTGGAGAACTGCAGCCCGTGGGAGGGACCCACACTGCAGATGTTTATGGATGACTGCGTCCCGTGGGAGAGACCCCACGCTGGAGCAGGGGAAGAGCATGAGCAGGAAGGAGTGGCAAAGACAACATGTGATGAACAGACCACAACCTCCATTCCCTGTCCACCTGTGCCACCCAGGGAGTGTATTTGAGCCTAGGAATAAGGAAGGGGAGGGTGGGCGGGGGGGGGTGGGGGGGGGTGGGGGTGGGTGGGTGGGTGTTAAGATTTGGTTTTATTTTTCATTATCCTACTCTGACTTTAAATTGGTAATTAATCAAATTAATCTCCCTGAGTAGAGTCTGTTTTGCCCGTGACATTAATTGCCAAGTGATCTCCCTGTCCTTATCTCGACCCATAAGCATTTTGTAATATTTTCTCTCCCCTGTCCAGCTCAGGAGGAGGAGTGATAGAGTGGCTTGGTGGGCACACACCATGCTTACTGAAAAATTCCCACCATCACTACTGTTGGTAGAATTGCTTATTTAAACACTTTTTAATCTGTTAAAGTTAGCCACATTCAAAAAGAACTCCCATTTGATCCTCTGAAACTAGTATTACTCATTTTGACTGAAGAGGATTAGAAAGAACTCATATCTTAAGACTTAAAGATTATTGATACTGGTTTTGCAATTAAATTTTCTGACTTGAAATGATAGGGCAATGTTACACGTAATGTCAATTTGCTGCTTCTAGTCTAACAGGAGAGAGATAGGAAGAGAGATATGCAGAACTATAAGCAAAGGAGTGTGCCAGAGAGCAGGGTGTGCTGCACTTCTGTCCCTGAAGAGAGGGAAGGGAGGGAACTGCTGCTTATTATTCTCCCACATGGTATCTAATAAATTAAGCAACCCAACACCTCCCTCAGCAGAAGAAGTAATCCTTGTTTTTCATATCTCCACCATATGCATGGCCATTTGGTCAGTCCTAGTGATTTTCTGCCCAATTACTGCCTAGTTTGTCTTTGCTGACACAGAAATTTATGCATACCACTGCCAAAATGGCAGAGATTATTGTTGCTATTGGAGCACTGGTGGTGAAACACCTCCTGCTTCCAGAACTGCACATGGAAGAGTTTATCTGTCCAGTCCCTAATTTACTAATAGTATGAGACTTTTAAATTTTATTTCAAATCAAATTCATTCTGAAACTCTGCTAGTTTTATTCTTAGATATCTTTCTAATTATGTCTTGGAATATTAACTGATATCTTAATGAAAATTCATAAATAGTATAATCAATGTTTTAATTCAATCTTACACAAAATAAAAAAAAAAAAAAAAGAAAAAAAAAAGAAAAAAAAGAGCCAAAAATAAAAAAAGAAGTTTCTCTTCTTTTTAACTCCAGAAATTGAAAATTAATTCTATTAACTAATTTATTGCAGCAACATTAGTTGAATTAATGTATGTGAGTTTGTTAGTCACATTACTGTTGCTTCTTTGGAGGATTATTTAAGCTTTATATATATATATATATGTTTTTATTTTATTTCTGGAGATGTCCTACTTTCTGAGAGAAGACTTTTGAGTATACTACTTTCCTTTTTTACATCTTATGTACAAAATCCTGCTAAATAAAGGTGTTAAGGAGTGAGTTGAAGCAGTGGATCTCTGACTGTTCATGTTGCTTAGCTGTTGGCTATGTGTCTAAATCTGGATTGGTTATCTATCCCCAAAAATATAGACCTTAAGTGTATAGAAGTAAGCCAGTTCATATAGTTTAGTTTTGTCCTCATTATACACACAAATTCTGAAGCAGGATTAATCTTTTTATACCAGTTGTCTCCCAGAAACCTTTCTTTGCCATGGGCAGACTTTGCTGGTAATAGATAACTTTGTAATACATTAGAGAGAGAAATACTGCCAGGATCTCTACAGTAACTATTAAGGGGTGGGGGCAGAGGCCCAACTTATTCTAGACCGCTACATCTAAGCTTTCATACATTTTGTTGATGTTCAGTGGAGAAGGAACAGGGACTGTTGTTTGTTTCATCTAAGAAATTTTGGATGTCTTCTTCAGCATGAGGCAACTGTCCTATAAATGCTGTATTTTCTTTTTTATTAACAACCTAGGATAACTAGATCTGTGTAGCTAGTTCACCAAATAGATCTCTGCTGGTTCTTATCTGGTTCTCTTATCTGGTTTCAGATAAATGCCATCAATTCTTCTGAGGTGTAAGTTGAAGAGCAGATGTTACTAAAATAGCAGAATGGAATAGCAGTCCACTTCATACACCATAGAGTCATGGAGCCATTCAGGGAATGATACATAAGAAAGTCTTTATTAAACATATTAGTTGTAAACATAGGTATGTATGAGAATGTGGGATTCACTTCTCAAAGTGTAGACATGGAAACATGTATGTGTTTTGTTTTATTTGTTAGAGAATGCGTTATTATAAGTCCTAAACATACCATTATAATTATGGTAATTAAAACAAAGGGGTTGAAATTTGGTAATAATTTCTAGTGTCTTTTCAACTCTTCTTGCCTCTTTGCTTTGCCTGAAAACAGTACATCCATACAGCCAGAAATTAGATCAAAATAAAAAGAAGAGATGTTCTTATTCTTGTTCATATATCAGAGACTTAATATATGTGTGTATATTCATGGTAAGGGAGTTTCCATTTTTGCTTATTCCATGGATGAAAAGAGAAAGAATATTTAAATTCTGCGGCACTGATTTGTAACACAAGTGAAGTCATGTCTGATTTTTAAAGGCTGCTCAGAGCAAAGTAATGGCAATGAATAAAACATAGAATAAAATGGCATTTTAACACTGAAGTAGTTGCACTAGATTAAAGACTGTCCTTTGAATCCCTTCTTAGAGTGGCAAAAGTCAAAAGACTGTATGGAAGTGTTAAGTATGATTCTCCAATGAAAACTATGAACACTTATTTAAAAAAATCTGGCATGCCATGGCAAATCCTAAATGTTTTTTTTTCAAAGTTAAAAAAAAACCCAAACCTAACCAAAACAAAAACCAACATAAAAAACCTGCCATTATAAGTAACTTAGCTGTGTTAATTCAATAATGTAAGTGACAGAAATTATACAGAACTATTGCTGGTATTGTATTTTAGATGAGAGTTTAATTACACTTGAATGCATACTGAGATTTGATACCTCCTGCAGATGGTTGTGAAAGTCTCATACAGTTCCAGAAAACATCAGTGTTGATTCATAAAAAAAAAAATAAAATGAAACACAATTTGAGAAGATTGATTCAGCTGCCTAAATAAAGGCATCTAATGCCATTTAAGATGGCTGACCTCCAGCTGCCAATGCAGAAGGGCAGTAATGTCTCCTAGGTGCTTTGCCATATCTGCCCATACCAGGTGGATGTCCTGGATATGACACCATGCCTCAAATGACGTTAGGTGTCTGTGATTAGGCAACAGTCAGAAATTGGATTTTTATCCATTAAGCTTATCTACAGCTGTTTAAAGTTAAAAATTCCTTTCAAATGAACTCTTAAAAGAATTACTTCCTTTATACAGAAAAGAAAATTACCACATCAAAATATATCAAGAAACAGTCTAAACAGTTGGGGTTTTTTGTTTGTTTGTTTGTTTTTACCCAAAGCTTTTGGAATTTATGTATGTTAACCAAAATCTTCAACTTCTTAGACTTTTTGTCTAGAAACACAGTGAAAAAATAGGTATTTGATGATCAGCTTGACTTGAAAATTTAGATGATCATGTAGTATTTTCAGAATCAAGTGATTTAAGTTCAAATCAAATTATGTAAGTTCAGCCTCAAAATAATAGTCTTTAATAAAGTAGTACTTCAGCCATTTAAATAAGACTGGATACAAAGCTTTGACTGGACCAAAAACTCTTTGATATTTACTTTTTCTTTTCTTTTTTTTTTTTTTTTTTTTTTGGATCTAAGAGAGTCATTGCTAATGAAATTAAAGCATCTTTTGTAAGTTTTTATCTATGTATTTTCATATATTGAAGACTGAAAATGTATGTCTGTAGATCAAAAAAAAAGAGGAGCAGCAATGGCTAAAGAAAGTTTCTAAGCTGAATGAATGACATTTATCTTTTTTCTTATATCCCAATATTAAAACAGTTGTTCTGTATTACTCTGATTTTTCTTAACTGTAGAAGTTTTATTTTTCTTTTAATGTGGCTAGTTTGGACTTACATCCTATTGCATGATGACTGTATCTTTTTTCCTTCTACTCAATAAAGAGAATTCACTGGAGTTGAACTGATGCTAGATCTTCAGAAACATGAATGTTATTATAATTATGTAATTATGCATAATTGTAATTACACACATGCACTTACAATTATACATAATTTTAATTATACATTATGTAATTGTACATAATTGTAATTATGTAACTATCCCAGAGAATCAGAGATTTTAGAGATGAAAACGACCTACTGTTTTGGGTTCCCATGCTATTCTGGTGCTTGTGCAGGATTGTTTATTACGCTATACCAGTATTCCTTACAACCTCTTGTAATCCATATTAAAGTGACTTAGAGGTCTTAATGCCAGGTCTTTTGCCGGTGTTAAAAAGCTAATACCTCTAATCTTTGAATACATTTTCTCATATTCAGTCTTCTCTACTACCTACTCTTACCATAACTGTTACAATATTGCTCCTAAATATTCAGTAAAGGATGTAAAGTCACCCTGAAATTATTATAAATGTTAACACACAAAATTAGCCATGTTTTTAACTCTTCAGTTCCATCAGAGTTTACATTCAAAGAATTTGTCTCAAGTATTTTCTTTTTTCCTCACAATCATATTCTGCTTTTTGAATGAGTTGCAGATTCAGTCAACAGAAGTGCAAAAAATAAAAAAAGTGGCCAGCTTTTACAATCAAGAGTAAATTCTTCCCTTTTATCAGAGCATCTCCATTAATTTAATTTAGCTGAACATATGTAACTGAAGTTACAGCACATTTCTCAGTGTTCAAAATTCTCAAATATTTGCTGCTAGTGACAATTTTGACCAAGCTAGAAAAAGGAAGAGCCAAATCTGCTTATCTTGCTCATGTGAATAACATCACTGAAGTCACTGGGACTACTAGTGTGAATAATGCAAATCCCTTGAGTCATGGTTGGAACCACAGAAACAAATTGTTTGTGCTCCTCCTCCAAGGAGTTTAATCAAGCTTAATGTATTTTATATTTGGAAGGATGAGCTATTTAAACTTCATCTTCCCACAGTAGATTGGTTTTAGAAATGTTGATATAGTAACAGCATACTTTCCATAGCACAGTGATACAAATTTTCAGTTTCCATTTCTTAATGCCAGGCAAGTCAATAGTGTTTTCATCAGGTATCCATATGGTTTATGGACAATCTTTGAGTATTTCTAATGTATTCATTGTTATCACCTTATGCAGTAAGAGAGCACTACCATGATAAAAAATAACTAGTTTCCAGCCTTGTAATTTCCTTCATACACATTAAAGACAATGTTTTACGTGATCACAATTCAACAGATAAATAAATGTGTTATGCTGCTGATGAAGAAAAAAGAAAAAAAATAAAAGAAAAGGAAAAATAAAAAGAACTATTAAGATCTAGAGTCAACACAAGTCATGTCTGGACTACTAGTAGGAAGAGATAGTTTGAAATGGAACTAACCATTTCCCACACAAACTGTTCAGAGCTACTTCCCTCTAGAGCAGAGCTCTGTGAGAGACAAAATAGGAGAAGGTGGAGTTAGTAGGCAATGTAAGAGTTATGTAGCCCTGGGGTAGCCAGGAGTCATCTGGCTTTTCAAGAATATAGTGTGGCTTTCTGGGAAGGGTTTACCTTAATTAGCTAAGGGCAAAACAATTGTTGAAATTACTAGAGCACTGAAAATAGTGTTGCTTTTGTTAGAACATCTCTTCTAGTACGTAGAAGTCTCAACATACTTTAAACTGAGGAGAGTTTAAAATGCAGTTTTTCTCTTCAGGGAAAATTCTGTAATCTTAGTCTGTATTTCTGTTTTTCTGGTTGAAGTCAATGCAATGAGAGCCAGCTAGATATAAATAAAGCCAATTTAGAAAATAAGATTATTCAAATAATTGAGATTTAGGCATTGTTTCTCAATTTCACATAGCATTAACCAAGAGGCTGAAATTTAAGCAGAGAACTCAGAAAAATAGCAAAACTGCTAAGCATGTTCAGTGCTTTTCTAAAATTGTGCTATGGAAATGTTTATGGTTTTTTATTATTTGTTTCTAGATCCTCTAAGACTGGTCCTGGACTATCTCCAAGACGACATTTTCAAGTCTGAAATGTTCTGCTTCACATGGCTTCAGCAAAGTAATCTAGATTATGTGATGTAAGGAAACACCATAGTAGAATATCAGTGTTTAATGGAAAATTACATCAAAAAGATTCCAAGAAGAAAGATGGTATTATTACTTTCAGAAGTTAATACCTATTTTGTATCATCAATATGCGAGTACAAATAATAATACATTGTGAGAGAGTGAAGCACAGGTTCTGACACCTGTCAAGTGAACGTAACAACTATTTTTAAAACATGGTGACACCAATGAGTTCAGATTCTGGCACTTAAATTTTTATTTTAGTGGGAGAGAGTCATGGTTTAACCCCAGCCAGCATATAAGCACCACACAGCTGTTCTATCACTCCCCATCCTCAACTGGACAGGGGAGAGAAAATATAACACAAGACTCATGGGTCGAGATAAGGACAGGGAGAGATCACTCAACCAATTACCGTCACGGGAAATACAGACTCGACTTGGGGAAAATTAACTTAATTTATTGCCAATCAAACCAGAGTAGGGTAATGAGAAATAAAACCAAAACTTAAAACAGCTTCTCCCCACCCCTCCCTTCTTCCTGGGCACAGCTTCACTCCTGGATTCTCTACCTAGCCCCGCCAGTGGCACAGGGCAACGGGGAATGGGGGTTGGGGTCAGTTAATCACACATTATCTCTGCCGCTCCTTCCTCCTCAGGGGGAGGACTCCTCACTCTTCCTCTGCTCCAGTGTGGGGTCCCTCCCATGGGAGACAGTCCTCCATGAACTTCTCCAATGTGAGTCTTTCCCAAAGGCTGCAGTTCTTCATGAACTGCTCCAACGTGGGTCCCTTCCATGGGCTGCAGTCCTTCAAGCACAGACTTCTCCAGCATGTGTCCCCCACAGGGTCACAAGTCCTGCCAGAAAACCTGCTCGAGCGTGGGCTCCTCTCTCCACAGGGCCACAGGTCTTGCCAGGAGCCTGCTCCAGTGTGGGCTTCCCACAGAGCCACAGTGTCCTTTGGGGTCATCCACATGCTCCAGCGTGGGGTCATCCACATGCTCCGGCGTGGGGTCCTCCATCTGCTCCCCTGTGGACCTCCCTGGGCTGCAGGGGGACAGCCTGCCTCACCATGGTCTTCCCTACAGGCTGCAGGGGAATCTCTGCATCTATATTTATCCAGTCATAGATCTCTGTTCAAAATTTTCAGTTGTTTATAAGTGAACTGATTTATGTGGGGTGAAGAGTACAAATTGAGACACAAAAAGCAACAATAATTTACACTTAAAGGCAAACTGATTCCTATAAAGATATCTTTAAATTACCACTTTGCCTACAGCACATATGATAGATGTTAACAAATGTTAAATGTAACTTTAGTATCTAGTCCTGTAATCTAGTCTGCAGAGATAGGCTTTATATTTGTGCAAAATAGTTGATAACTTCACCTTGTTGACTTTGTTTGGGTTTTTTTTGTTGCTATTTTTTTATTTTCTTTTATTCAACAGCCCACTGATTAGGATACTTGTTTACATAAGTGAACTGCACATAAATTTTCTTTTGTCAGTTTCAGAACGGGTTTTAAAAAGTTGTTCTTCATCACTGATATGCAAATTATCTGCAACCTTTAAGACAGCCTATCTCATCTTATGGCTTGGAGCTGTTTCAGAGATTAGATAGCCAAATACAGCAAACATGTCTAGAAGCTTGTGATTAGGATGTAACTTGTAAAAAGAAATTCTTGATTCTAACAGTAATACTAAATAACTTGCGTATTCTTTGTAAACTTAAATTAAATGGCATTAATACAAGTTCTACTCAAGATAGATAATGGCATCATGTTTTATGTGGTCTTCTGGAATGTAAACCTTTAGCAAGCAGGAAACTACAAAATCTTACCAGGAAAATTTTCTTATATTCTGGTAAGTTTAACACTGCTATCAGATGCCTGTAAAAGGGGGACATCACCATTTTCAGAATTAACCCTGAATTTGTATTGACTTCCTAAATGGTTCTTCGATGACCACATTTTATTGTATTCAACCTAAAGTGTTGCTCAGCTATAATGGACTCACAGCTCTACCGAAGCACAAGATTAGCTTGTAAATTGTCAAGTAAATTGATCAGCAAAATGTAACTGTACTGGACCCCCAGTACAGAAAAGGTATCAATAAACTGGAGCAAGTTCACCAAAGACCAGGATGGTGGATCTCCTCTCAACAAGAACAGTTACTCTGCTGGACCTTGTACTTACAAACCAGGAAGGGCTCACTGGGGATGTGAAAGCTAAAGGAAGCCTTGGCTGCAGTGACCATGAGATGGTGGAGTTCAGGATCCTGAGAGGAGGAAGGAGGGAAAAAAAAAAAAAAAGATTACAAGCCTGGACTTCAGGGGAGCAGACTCTGGCCTCTTCAGGGATCTGCTTGAAAGAGTCCAAAAAGATAGTGTCCTGGATGGAAGAGGGGTCCAAGAAAGCTGGTAAATATTCAAGTATCACTGCCGTCAAGCTTATGAACAGTCCATGTCAAAGAGCTGAAAGTCAGGCAAAAATGCCAGGAGGCCTGAATGGATTAACAATAAGTTCCTGGAAAAACTCAACACAAAAAGGAAGTATGCAGAAAGTGGAGGCAGGCATAGGTAACCTGGGAGGAAAATAAAGACACTGTCTGAGCATGCAGAAGAACTGTTACAAAAGACAAAGCCTGGAGTTGAATCTGGTAAGGGAAATCAAGGGTAACAAGAAGGGCTTCTGTCAGTACGCAAGTAGAACAAGGAAGACTAGGGAAAATGTGGGCCTGCTGCTGAATGAGGCAGGGGACCTGGTGACACAGGATATGGAAAAGGCTGAGGTCCTGATTGGCTTCTTTGCCTCAGCCTTTACTAGTAAGACCAGTCTTCAGGAATCAAAGGCCCCAGAGACCAGGAAGGGAAGTCTAAAGCAAGGAAGGTGTACACCCCTGGGGGAAAAGGATCAGAACAGGGATACCTAAGCAAACTGTTCATACATAAGTCCACGGGCCCTGATGGAGTGCACCCACAAGTGCTGAGGGAGCTAGCTGATGTCACTGCAAGGCTGCTTCTGGTATCTTCGAACAATCATGACTATCAGAAGTGCCAGAGGACTCAAAGAAAGCAAATCTCACCCCTGTCCTCAAAAAGGGCATAAAAAGGACAAGAAGGTGATAAGGAATAGACAGCATGGATTCAACAAGGGAAAGTCATGCTTGACCAACCTGATGATCTTCTCTGATGAAATGAGTGGCCTGGTACATGAAAGGAAAGAGCAGTGGGTACCATCTACCTTGATTTCAGTAAGGCTTTCGACACTATTTTTCATAAGATCATAGAATCAGAAATGGTTTGGGTTGGAAGAGACCTTTAAAGATAATCTAGTCCAACTTCCCTGCCATGGGCAGGGACATTTTTCACTAGATCAGGTTGCTCAAAGCCCCATCCTACCTGACCTTGAACACTTGCAATGATGGGACATCCACAACTTTTCTGGGCAACCTGTTCCAGTGTCTCACCACCCTCATCATAAAAACATCTTCCTTATATCCAGTCTAAATCTACCCTCTCTTAGTTTAAAACCATTACCCTGTGTCCTATCACTACAGGCCCTTGTAAAAAATCTCCATCTTTCTTATAAGGCCCCTTTAAGTATTGAAAGGCTGAAATAAGGTCTCTCCCAGAGCCTTCTCTTCTCCAGGCTGAACAACCTCAACTCTCTCAGCCTTTCTTCATAGGAGAGGTGTTCCATCCCTCTGATTATTTTCATGGCCCTCCTCTGGACATACTCTAACAGGTCTATTTCTCTCTTGTGCTGGGAGCCCCAGAACTGAATGAAGTGCTCTGAGAGAACAGAATAGATGGGGAGAATCACTGGCACACTGGTGAGGCCACACATGGAGTACTGTGTTCAGTTTTTCCAGGTTGCCCAGAGAGACTGTGTAGTTCTCCTCCTTGGAGATACTCAAAAGCTGTCTGGACATGGTGCTGAGCATCCTGCCCTAGGTGGCTCTGTTTGAGCAGGAGCATTGGACCAGATGACGAGAGGTGGACCAGACCTCCTGAGGTGCCTTCCAGCCTCAAGTATTCTGTGATTCTGTAATTGTCAGGGCTGGAGCACTTGCCCTGGAAGAGAAGCTGAAGGACCAGCACTTGTTCAGCCTGCAGAAGAGATGGGGTTTGGGTTACACAAGAGCAGCATCCCAGTATCTATGTGGTGGTCATAAACAGGAGGGAGAGAAGCTCCTTATGTGCATCGCAGGAAAGAGGTAATGGTCATAAATTGTGACAGCAGATGTTCAAATAGGATCTAAGAACAGACTTCCCCACCTTAAGGACAGTCAAGAAGTGGAACAAGTTGTCTATAGAGGTTGTGGATTTTCTATTCTTAGGGGTTTTCAAGACTGGACTGGACACAGTACTAGGCAACCTAGTCATATACCTGCAAGGTTAAAGATTCAGGTTTGAAACTGGTCTCTCTAAGACTCCATCTCCTATGGTAGTCTCCTAAAGGAAAGGAATTGTCTTCTTTTGAGTTTTGGGGAGCTGCAGCCACAGGGAGGAACTGACACACTTTTACTTGAAATATTGTCCCTAATGATTGTGATGGCTTCCATGAACCTCATGTGTTGTACATCCATCTTTTGTAATTATTTCAGAGCTGGGTATTTCACTAACAAGTACTGCAAAAGGTCCCAAGAAACTTCAGGAAAAAAAAAAAAAAAGAAAAAGGATTCTACACAACCTCTACAAAATGACCTGACATGGGAATTATCTCAGCACCTAAAAGCTTTATGGAAGCTTTAGGTCTCATTAAAAAGTTATCTGAACATTTAAGTTTGCATATAACAAAATACAATGGCTTAACTTCCCTGAAATCAAATATGCATGTATTTATTATTTGAATGAATTAGAAACATAGTCAATTAAACACTTTTTCTGTTTGGTCTATTCGACCTATTTTACCCCAATGGCTAGTCATGGCAAGAGGCAAAATGACATAATTAGGCCAAAATTATGGTGGCAGTATGTCCTAATTCTGCCAATGAGTAAATCAGAATGTTTAAATATTACTTTCTTTCATCATATTAGTTTTATAGTAAGTAAGTAATTAGCAAGATAATTATTTTCAGAGAATATAAAGTTATACACACATTGAAATACTGCTTTTGTTCTTTTTTTCATGTAACTGATGGGTACTGTGTAAGCCAGAAATGATGCTCCAGTTTTTAGGCACACTTTTAGCGTATGCTTAGCAGTCATTGAAGTATCTGAAGAACATGCCAGTCTAAAGAAGGGCCTATGTATTAAATAATTAAATAACACAATGTGCACTTATAAGCTTTGATATATGTATGGCCACACAGAAAGTTAAAGCCCTTAAGGAAAGAACACAAAGTAAAAAAAAGTATGAAAGAGTGGAGGGAGAACAGGACAGGATGAAACATTTTACCTAATTTTAAAATTAATGCTTTTTTGAAAGTTACAGGGGGAAAAAATGACTCTGAGTAGGGATATGAGAAAGGTTAAAATGATGCTTTAATAATAAACAAGAGGCAATTGTCCATGTCAGGCTGATTGCTTCTGGGTTTTTTTCTGCAGATATAAGATGCGCTGACATCTCTTCAAAGAGGTTTTTTTTTCTCAAAATGAGAAATAGCAGCGAGGAGAAAAATAAGACAAGAAACAAAAGGTTTACTGAAGAAGAAATAAATGGGTCCAACAATTTTGAACATATTTTACATTTTGTTTTGTTTAAAATAATAGAATTCTATGCATGTTGATGTTGAAGTGATAGTTCCATGGACAACATTAATTAGTGTGCATACCACCTTTTTCTTAAAATATCTTAGGGCTTGGGGTACTGTTGCAGGAACTACTGTTTTCACATGCACAAACTCTTGTTCTGTGAAGTCTTCAGTCTGCAAGGAATAAACATGGCAAAAAAAATTATCAATAGGCTTGATGGACGGACTTTTTAATCATGTGATTAACATTAAGCATGTAAATTGCACTAAAATGATTTTTCCACATTCTCCTGAAAAATCACACTATTTTGACACATAGGTCTGATCTGCAACCTCGTATTATAACTGAAGAGATTAGGGATTATCCTTCACTTTAATTTAATCAGAAAAGCAATGGGTATCTCTTCTACAATGAGAGAAATTAATGCAAAAAGGCTGCCAAGATGAGCAGGCATCAGTGTCTTAGTTAATTCATGGATGATGTTACAGAAATGTTTAGGAAAACGGTAAGTGATGATCATAAGAGTAATGAAATAGAAAATACTGTTTTGGAATTGTGTGTTTGAAAAAGTAATTTAAAAGAAGGTAATTAACATCAGGTTTTGTTTTGCCATTTTTCTTTTACAGCCACTCTGTTTAGAAAGAATATTGGAACAGATCTTTCTGACTATTATTTTGGAGATGCTAAGTCCTAGTTCTCTCAAGAATGTTCTGTGAAAATAACAATAGAAATATTGAAACAATGAGAGTTTTTAAGTTTCAAAAGTGCCAGAATAAGTATCAGGTACATGAGAAAAGCTGTCAATCCTTTTTTAAACTACAGATTTCATGTAGGTCTTGATCATTACCCACTGATAAAGATGTCTAATGTATTTTGAAATGTTTTCTGCTAATGTTGTACTAATAAAATTCCATTAAAATGAAACATTTCTTAAACTCTTTGTATATTATATTATTTCTTTATTAAGTATCTTATACAACTCCCTTCTTCCTCAAATTTTCAGTTGAGAGATATGTCAAACTAAGCAATAACTCAGGTCAAAATAATTCTTCTTGACAGGGTGGTCTCGCTTGCAGAATGTTAAATTTGATATAAGGATTAAGATGTAAAAAAAGAAGTAGATTTTTTTTTTTTTCTGCCTTTCTTTTTATGTTTTTCCTCTTCTTCTGACTGGGGGCTTTTCCTTGTCCAAGCTCTTTTTTGTCTAAATTTCTTTAGCAATTAGCTAGAAGAAACATACTCTAGTTAAATATAACTGAAGGTAAAAGGAAAAGATATGCTGACTGAAACCAGTCAGGACAGAGAAGAAACATCCCTTCCCTTCCATATCATTTAAGAATCCTAACTGTCAGAGAGAACAGTGGGCTGGAAGAAGTGTGTAGTTCTTAGGTCTTCAGGGCTTTTAATTCTAACATGGAATTTTTTTTTATTTCTGATTTGGATATTTTTATATGGGGCTTTTGCTGTCTGATTGCTTACATTTCAGGGAAGAGAGACGAAAAAAAATATATACCTCTTTTTTTCTTAAATAAAAACAAGTAAAAATCAGCCTTGCTACTTGTCCAATGATAATTTACTTAAATTTTTTTTTTTCATTTAAGGATTCTCAAGCCTTCTGTCTTCTTACTTAAAAGATCCTAATATTTTCTGATAATTCTTCCTTTGGTTTCTCACTGTAGCATACAGACTCTTTTTTTTTTTTTTTTCTTAAATACTGATATTACCAGAGACAATAACAGAAACATTGTTATGTGTTATCCAAGCACAAATCTTAAGATTCAGACAAAGGGCATTGTCCACCTTTTTATTATTATCTTTATCATTTGTTAGAAAATGTCAGGTAGTCATGATCTATCCAGTAATCTCCTTCTAGCTGTATGTTAACTTCAGAACCTATGCTATACTGATTCTTAGGATTATGAGATTACTTGAAACAGATTACATTTCCTAGCGTGATGAAACCGGTTTCTTTCTATTTATGGCATTCATCCAAGAAGCTTAAGTAATCTATGCTATTTAAAGTAAAGGTGGAAAATGTCACAATGTTGGCATTTTTTTCTCCTTACTGTTAAATTTTAGCATAAACCCAGCATGGGTCAACCTGGGTCAAACATCACTTTCCCAAAAAATGCCTGGGCACAGTTCAGGGCTTGACATGGGCAGGAACCATTGGCACTAAACAGTTTGACAAGAGCCGCCCCAGTTTGAAGGGCAATAAAGCATAGTTATATGACCTGTATATACTGTGTCATTCACACTCAGAGGCAGAGAATGTATTTAGTAGTTTAGTAAATTGACCACTGTCAATTTACGGAAGGATTAAAAGATGAATGCCTAATTTTAAATGCCATAATGTGTGTCAAAACAATATTGTTTCAAGTTAAAAGCTATACTGATTTTTACTTCAGTATACTAAAAAGAGCAGTGGTTACTTGTGACAATTGGCTATTTATCTTTCTAAAAGGTAAATAAAAGTAATTTCAATGAAGACAAAGTATAACTTATGTATCATTAATAGCCATTTTCTGTTTTTTTTAATTTTTAATTTGGATGCTGCTTATCATTAACAATAGATTCATTTTTATGCTTTTTTAAAAGCTTTATAAGGTTTATGCTACAAGCTATATCTTGAATTTTGGTATGTGCATGGGCCTCCACCAATAAAAGGCTAAGCTTGTCATTTTGCAAAGATTTATAATGTATCCACAGAAATTTACTTTGGGGCAAATTTTCCATAAAATTATTTATTTTGACAATGGGTTCTATTTATATAATGTAATATAGTTCTTTTAACAGTCACATTCAAAAACAAGAGGAAATGAGGGATGTGATAGAACATTTCCAGTTAACTACAACAGGACTTAAGTGCCTTTTTGTGTGAGAAAACAGCTTCAATTAAAGAAAGCAATTTTGCAATACTTTTCATTTTTTCTACCCAATGTTTCCTGAAGAATATTTAGTTCAATATTTGCATTGTCTCAATAGCCCAGATTTAAATATCTTCTTTCCCTGCCAAGTTCATAACTCCTCTTCTGTTGGTTGTCCATCACAAAGCTAGCTCAGTTAGACAGGAAACAGAATCATATCCAATGAACTCTCAAATCAATCACCTGAAACTCAGATCTAGTCTAATGAGCACTTTTAGGGGGTTCATATGTGGTCCTTGACAGAGAAAATTATTAATCAGTAAGGGTTCAAGACCTGATCACTTCTGTTCTAGTGATTTTTAGGAATTCTGTCAAGCAAAATCAAGTCTGACACAGTAGAGACTATGGTAAATATATACAAATTATCAGACTGTCTGGGTTAATAATTTAGTATTGGCTAAATTTGGAAAGAAACCTTGGGAGGGATTTACAGTGCATGATAAAAACTTTTGCAAAATATAAATTCTATATGAGTAACAGGTGAAGTCAATCACCCATAGGGGGCATCCAATACAGCTTGAGATGTTATACATTGGCAAAGATACTTCCATGAGGTTTCAGGTATGACACAGAACCAATGGTAGATCCAGGCCTTTTGGAAGGGAAGATGAAGGCCAAGAGGTAATTCTCAGGATATTTAAGATGGCATGAGACATCTATGCTTTGGGAAATGAAGTAAAACTTAAAACCAGGATTTTACTTACATAGCAAAGCATCAAAAACAGATGTGTAAATGTGAGCTAGATTTGTTAAGCTCCCATCAGTCACTGGCATTTAATAAGAACAGTTATTGGAATGACACAGCTCTCCCTAAACCAAAATCATGTATCCAATCTACTAACCAGCTTTCTAGACTGTTGACTGCACTGAAACTGTATGTCTTGGCTATAATAAGTGGTTAAATGACTAGCAGACACCATCATTGTATGTGTCCTGTATATCTATGTACTATATTCTTTATAGATTATGGATGTTTTAATCTGACCTGAGTCCTGCCATATGTGCCATTTGAACAGAGAATGAACAATGACAACTAATGACTTGTAAATTTTCCACTTTGTGGAAGGAGGCTTTGTGGGACACCAGATGCACATACTGTTGTTTGGTATTGTCATTTCTAAGTTCACACATCTTTTGTGGAGGATCTATTTTTGCTTTGTTCTCTTGAGTGGCTAAGCATAATTGATTTCTTCTTCTTAGAAATTATCATATATTCTTAAAACAATTACTACACTGAGACATGAGTACACGATTGTTCTTAATTATTAAACTGTAATCTGTAAAAGTAATATGTGAGTCTGCAGTTTTTCTAATGGCCATATACATTAAATATTCCTATAGCCATCCTTTTGCCTGTTTAAACTGAAAAAGGTAAGATTTTTTTCTTTTAACAATTCCAACACATCTTCATTTTGAAGACATATGTATGGGCTTTCATCTGAGGACGTGAACTGTTTCACTGAAACCTACATGTTCTCAAGCAGACAACTATTTCTGTACTTAGAAGTATAATTAAACACAAAGAAATCCCTTTAAAATACTAAAAAAAAAGTATTATAAACTGAGTTCATTTTGAAGTCCTGTTGCGATAAAGAAAACACATATTTTTAAAACATACATGGTCAATAGATTAACTACCAGATTTGTAGTTACTACTCGAAATATGTTGTTTATAGAATCACTGGAAAAATAATCTGTGGGCTAAAACAGTGGAAAGGAACTGGAATTTATTTAATGAGGTATATTAACTTGAAAATTATGAACTGTCACTATGAAATAAAAAGAGAATGTGATAGCATTAGGAGTGCACTGAGAGTTGGTCAATGACTTGGAAATCAAGAAGAGACTGAAAAAGTGAAAAGATGGTCACATTATGAAGGATCAATAGGAAGAAATAGATCAATTGATGATAAAGCTAGAAAGAGTAAGAATCAAAATCATGTATATTAGTGAAACAGATGTAACAAGGAGAAGTTCTATATGTAGGTAAACCGATAGGAAGAGTACAGATGCAGTACAGAACAGAAAAGGAAAAAAGGTAATAGATACTGAAATGTCTTCAATAGCTTGTTACATTTTTTGGCTTCAGTCATCATGAAAAAAAAAGGTTAATTTTAATCATATACTGCATACAAATAATTCTGGCGAAGAGATAAGAATGTAGGCCAGAAGAGAGAAAGAACAAGCAACAAAAGTTTTCTGTTATCTCGAGTACAGCAAAGCATAAGAAAATTGACCCTAAAGCAACAGAACTAGTCAAAAGGACATTTGAAGTAATGCTTGTTACTTTATAGAATTTATAGAAAAAGAATATGTATGCCCTCAGGACTAAAGAAAAGGAGGACCAGAAGAATTATCTGTCAGCCAAATTTTTATCTGAGAAATGACTAGGCAATACATTATTAAACAATCAATTTTTAAGTATGTAGCATTAGAAAAAGGATAGCTTTGTCAAAAAAATATGAAATTAATTCAGCTTCATTCCTTATCAGCCTAACTATTCCAATGTATAGGGGGAATTATGTATGTGATATAGCTTTTTATTTTCCATAGCTGTCACTGTCACACATGTCATGTCATAAAAAAACTTAGGAAACATGGTTTAAATATAATCATGGTATGATAATGCGTAAGTGGTTGGGGGGAAAAGTACACATTCTAACTATGGATCAGTGATCACAGTCAAATTAGGAAGGCATTTTGGTTAGGTATTGCAAAGGTCTTTCTTCACTGTGGGGATTGTTATTTCACATCTCATTGCAGTCTACATTTCCAGTAACCTGTGTATTTCATGTATTTTTACCATACATACCAGGAGTAAAAGTGGATTAATTAATTTGCTGGAAAAATATAGGTAAAACTCTTCTGCTTCTGAAATCTATGAAAATTCATATTCATATCTGGGCAGATTTTGCATGTTGAGCATCTTGTTAACACTTTATTTTGCCGGATGTTCCTTCAAATAATATGAAAAAAAGATACTACACATTTCATTGTAGCTGTCAGCTGCTACTTATTAGTTAAAATAAATGAATTTCATAGTATTTCTAGGTAGCAGTGACTTAAAGATAGAAATTCTAGAAGAAAAATAAAACAGAAAAAAGGCCTTTCTAAATTAAAAAAAAAAGACAATATACATTAAAATATTCAGAAAAGAGTGTTGTAGTTTAAGCCCAGCCTGCAACAAAGCACCATGAAGCTGCTCGCTTACTCCTCCCTGCCCTGGCCCTGGTGGGATGAGGAGGAGCAGATAGAAAGAAACACTCACGGGTCGAGACAAGGACAGGGAGGGATCACTCACCACGTATGGTCACGGGCAAAAGACAGGCTCAACTTAGGAAAGAAACAAAATCAATTTAATATACTACTGATCAAATCAAAATAAGGAAAATGGGAAGTAAAACCCCGGGGTGGGCTCCTCTCTCCCCGGGCTGCAGGTGGGCATCTGCTCCCCCGCTGCCCTCCGTTGGCTGGGGGGACACAGCCTGCCGCTTGGTCTCCCCACGGGCTGCAGGGGCATCCCCTCCTTCCTCCCTGCCCTTGGGATCTGCACAGGGGTTCCTCTCCCATCCCGATCCCCCGACTCCCGGCAGGTTTCCCCTCTGGAATCTGTTCTCCCAGAGGTGGGTCCGGCTCCCAGACGGGGAAGCTTCCAGCAGCTTCCAGCAGCAGCCGGCCCTGCGGCCCTTACCCTACTACAAAACCCCGCCACACAAACCCAGAACAAAGAGGAAAACAACTGAATGCTGATTCTCAGTATCACAGCTAAGCAACAATTTTATAAGCATGTGAATTTTTCTTTCATCTTTTCTCTCTAAAAGTGTTTAACCAAAAATCCATTTGAACATTTTGAAGCTGAAAATTACAACAACATCTGTGATGCATTCATTTGCCACAACAGCAATGCCTGGCATTGTAACAAGCACTGTTAGATTAGGTAAGACTGTGATATAACTAACATAGTGTTGTTTCAGGAATGGTATAACTTCAGATAACCCTTTAAAGAGAGTATTGTGCTTCTTTCTTCAGACGTCTTGTTGGAATTCATTCTTTTTCAGCTGGTTTGCCAATAAATCTACATAGAGTACCCTTTTTCATATGTATTTTTGAAGGAAGGGGAAGGGGAAGGGGAAGGAGAAGGGGAAGGGGAAGGGGAAGGGGAAGGGGAAGGGAAAGGGAAAGGGAAAGGGAAAGGAAAAGGGAAAGGGAAAGGGAAAGGGAAAGGGAAAGGGAAAGGGAAAGGGAAAGGGAAAGGGAAAGAGAGGGACGACTATTGCAACAGTAGATTAGAGCCACCTTATGCACAAATGTATTTCTGAGATCTGATCCTCCATCAAGGATCTTTACCTGTATTACATTCAAATTACAGATTTTATGCTCTAGAAAAGGTTAATTTCAATTAAGTAACTGGAATTAAAAACAAGAGATTTCTAAAGTGTAGATGTTGTTGCATTACAAAACACTGGCAGTTTGCCTGAAAATAAATTGTTGCATTCAGATTTTAACAACTAGTTCTCAAGGTTGAAGTACTATATTACATACTGTGCACAATTTACTGTGGGCTACAGAAGCACACTTCAGACATAGATGGTGGTGTATTTAAGTCTCTACAATACAGTTACAATACAATCAAAAGGATACAGGAATCATAGGTCATTTTAAAAACTGATCCTATGTCAACTAGTAAACATAAACTGACAAATATAAACTCTAGTACTTGCCCCTTTCTCTGGTGCCTGTTCATCCTTCGAAAGCTTTGTTATTTCAAGTAGCCACCACTCCAGTTCCTCACCAGGGGGAGTATGAGGGTGATGTTTGGTGCTACCTCCCACTTTTTACTGGGTGAGGTGTGGTTTTGATGGTGGGAGTTCTTCCTTGTCACTGTTGGAATTGCTTGGGTCGTTTCTTAAAATCATTTGTTAACAGTTTACTTCCTCTTTGTTCTCACATCCATGAACTCTGTGTTGCATCCAAGTTTTACTCTACATGGTATGTTTTACAAATGCTTGAGATTTCTTTGTCTTCTTTTTTAACCCTGAAACAGGTTTCACCGAGCTGCCAAGATTGTGTTTATTTAGTGATCAGTAATTAATTATTAGTGATTTGTGTTTATAGCCTGGGACCTCAGCTATTGTCCTGTGCTTGCACTTTCAAGGCTATTGCTGTCAGCTTGTGCTTGTTCTTTTGGGAGTCCCTGATACAGTCCCATATTTCTTCAGTAGCCTTTAAGCTGCGGGTTTATTACCACAACCCAGTCACTCATGAGTACAGCTCTAAGGTTGCTGAAAAGTCCACTGTACAATATATATGATCCACTAGAAGACACACATGCAATTAAACACATACAGACAGATGGACAGTGCTCTGGTAACCACTTGCAACAAATTTTTTACTAATTGCTACAAAACCACTGATGCCCTATCAAAATTACTTTATCAATTTTCAACAAAATAGATTCCTGAACACTTCCTACCTTGTTGCAAAATTTCCTTATCTAACTTTTTTCATATGAAAAATAAAACTATTTGTTTCTTCATTTGTACACAGGAAAAGTCAGATGTCAGGATACTTCTCTTCCTGTTCTGGTTTTTTTGTTTCTCAGGTTCACTACCAGTTACCAGTATAATTAATCAGAAGCTATTTATATCTGCTTTAAACTCTTTATTGGACCTTACATAATTTCTTTCAGTGTATGTACCTTCCAACATACTGAAATGAAACACATTTTTGGGGGGGATGTGGGAGGGTTTTTTGCATAACACACAACTTCTGAAGACTTACTTGTAAGGGTTTTTTTGATAGTTCATCTCTTCCTGTGAGCAGCAGCACTACTGAAGAAGAAAAAAAGTTTATAAGTTTCTTGAGACAAGAGCTTTTCTGATGCTGAAAATGGGACAACTTGTCCTTGTTCCCTTTCCTGAAAGAGTATAGGTGGAAAGGGGAAGTAGGCATATTCTTAGAGTGCTTCACATTGTTAAATTGGCTTCTGTTACGGCCAGAGTATTCAACCACACTATGGTTCATATCCTGAAGAATATTCCAGAAGAGAGAGGGGAAAAAAAAATCCCTAATTTACTTTCATTTCCAGCTGCAACTTGCTTTAAACTTTACCTGTGGTTGAGAAAACCTTCTGATAGACCAAACTTGTCTTTTTTCTTTTCTGTTTGTGGTGGGTTGACCCTGGCTGGATGCCAGGTGCCCACTAAAGCTGCTCTATCACTCCCCACGCCCAGCTGGACAGGGGAGAGAAAATATAACAAAAGGCTCGTGGGATGATATAAGGACAGGGAGAGATCACTTGTTTATTACCATCATGGGCAAAACAGACTTGACTTGGGGAAAAGTAACTTATTACCAATCAACCAGACTAGAATAGTGAGAAATAAAACTAAATCTTAAAATGTCTTCCCCCTTCTTCCTGGTCTCAACTTCACTCCTGGTTTTCTTTACCTAACCCCCCCCCCCCCCCCTCCCCACCCAGTGGTGCAGGGGGATGGGGAATGGGGGTTGGGGTCAGTCCATCATACCTTGTCTCTGCTGCTCCTTCCTCCTGAGGGACACCACTCCTCACTCTTCACCTGCTCCACCGTGGGGTCCCTCCTATGGGAGACAAACTCTCCACAAACCTCTCCACAAACTTCTCCAACGTGGGTCTTTCCCACAGGCTGCAGTTCTTCACAAACTGCTCCAGTGTGGGTCCCTTCCATGGCGTGCAGTCCCTCAGGCACAGACTGCTCCAGTGTGGGTCCCCCGCAGGGTCACAAGTCCTGCCAGAAAACCTGCTCCAGTGCGGGCTCCTCTCTCCACGGGGCCACAGGTCCTGTCAGGAGCCTGCTCCAGCCTGGGCTTCCCACAGGGTCACAGCCTCCTTTGGGAACCCACCTGCTCCGGCGTGGGATCCTCCCTGGGCTGCAGGTGGAGATCTGCTTCACCGTGGTCCTCCCTGGGCTGCAGGGGGACAGCCTGCCTCACCAGGGTCTTCCCGAAGGGCTGCAGGGGAATCTTCACTCCGGTGCCTGGAGCATCTCCTCCCCTCCTGCACTGACCTGGGGGTCTGCAGTGTTGGTTCACTTACATGTTCTCACTCCTCTTTCCAGCTGCTGTTGTGCAGCAGTTCTTACCCCTTCTTAAATATGTTATCCCAGAGGTGTTACCACCGTCGCTGATGGGCTCGGCCTTGGCCAGCAGCAGGTCCATCTTGGAGCTGGCTGGCATTGTCTCTATCAGACATAGGGGAATCTTCTAGCAGCTTCTCACAGAAGCCACCCCTGTAGGCCCCCCCCCCATTACCAAAACCTTGCCACGCAAACCCAATACACTGTTGAAAAGAATGACAAGACAGAAAGGCAGTGGGTTGTTTGCCTGAATTTCCCAGAAGAAGCCTCTGTGATTACACTTATAGATACACTTTCAGATCCTTGAGCTGGAGAGGGAGGAGCTAGCTGAAAGTAAAACAAACCTGTAAACAAGTTTTAACCTCATACATTTAATTTCTAATTTTGGCTTTGTAACATCAAAAATTAGCTTCCCACTGGTAACTAGTTCTTTGCATTCCTGATTTAGGTGTTAATCAATCTCTACTGTTAGTGAAGAAAACTAAACACTTTTCAAGGCCTCATTTGGGTGTAAAAGAGGATCTTTCCCTTTCCATCCACTAAATATAACGTTAAATGCCTTGATTTAATTCATTACAGGCAACTATAAGAAAAATAATAAACCAAAAGGATGATTAAAACAGGTCCTTCACATGCGGCTTTGCAGTATACATTTCTTTCTACATGGAGTTTAAAACACTGAACTCCCTTTTGAAGGGAAGACACTTAGCAACAAAGATAAAAAATAGATTTCTATAGAACTGTAGCTCACCGAAAGGTAGGACACCCAGGATCTCCTTAGGAAAAAAAAAAAAAAAATTATCCTCAAAATCCTATCTACCAGCAAACAGCCCAGGCTCTACTCTTTTGCAACTGGGTCACTGTGAAGCCATGAACATATCTGAGTTCAGAAGAAGGCACTACTCAAAGAAGCCTGAGTTTTCCAATTGGTTCAACACATAACTAAGAATGCATAGACCTGAAGTGTCTTTCCTACTTTCAATTTTTTGCAGTTTATACTTTACATTCTATGGACTAAAAAAAACCCAAAACCACAAAGAAGTAAAGAATAATTGAATCTGCTCTGTCATCTAAGTGTTCTAATGACAAAATTCCACAAATTAAGAACAATAGAACTTAAACACCTAAATCACAATTCAATATTCAATCCTCTGAATGGTCCCCCTGTTAGTCTACCAGAAATTCTAAACCTTTATAGGGATTTTTGCTTGCCCAAGTCTATCCATCTCCTGCATATCTAAGTCAACATACTAGAGTGTGATGATAATTTCAGATAGTCATTGCTGAAAGATCACAGGTCATGGAAGTCAATCCAACACTCCCTTTATCCAGTCTTTGCACCCTAAATGTGTGATTAGACATTTGTTTTAAAAGCATCTCAATCAGGATAGAACAGAATGTCATACAGTCACTGGTTCATAGACTCCTTGAAATCATATTGGATCCTGAAATTGCTGTCAGTAGATGACTGCAAAATAGTTTCCTCTCACGCAGCAAAAAGAACCCTCAAGATTCTTTCGCTTTTTTACTTATTGAAAATGGTATTATTTATGTTGCCTAAAGGGTGGTACTGAGAAGGAAGAACTCCTTACTAACTTCTAGGGAAAACAGAAAAATCATGGAAAGAGAAGCAGGACTTAGAAACTGTCTTCTTCCAGTACAGGAAAGGTTTTGTGGAGGCTTAGGTGATTTGCTGTGTCTCAAGTAATGAGCTCTAGTTAAAGAATACTTTATTACTAGTATGGTGTAATACTGCCATTATGCAAATCATATCTAATCTATTTCTCCGGAAGTATTAACTGTATAGGCAAAATTAATGGTTTAGGGTTTTTTCTCTTTGTTTGTTGTGGTTTTTTTTTTTTACAGCCACTAAACTGCTATCTCCTAAATAAATCATAATGGAATAGGGGAGGAAAGTTACTCTTTCCAGAATAGCAATGCTTGAACAACAGGAACTTAAATCAGGATGTTTACCTGGAACTACCTCATATGGGAAATGCAGTGAAGTCCTTGAATAATTAGATGGCTTGTATTCTTGGTTAGCCAACAGCATTCATTCCCTTTTAACTAAGTTATTTTTCTGATAAATATGCTACCAGGCAGTATGTTTGAAGGTAAACTATTATGTTAATGTTGACACTACTTCATCAGCTTTAGCACATCTCATGAGCCAGTGTTTAGATTCTGAGTTTCCACAAAGACAAAATCATGTAACCTTTAGCACAAATTTAGCACCAGAATAGAAATACTATGTTGTAGATATTTCTGAGGTTTACGTTAAACATGTAAATGAATTGTCTCATTACTTTTGCATACCTGAGTATTAAAGAAAAGTCAAATTAGTTTCAAAACCAAGAAAAGCTAATGACAATGGCAAATCAGTAGTTGGCTTTTGTATTACTTCTGAGTGATATCACTTTGTTTTAAATCACTGTAAACTAGAAGTATCATTGGATAAAAGGTATCCTTTGTCACAGGTATCTATCATCTGATTCAACGACATATTAAGCTGCCTTGATTTCAAACAACTAATATTAATTTCTCTCAAGATAAATACAAATGGAAGATCCATGATTTTCTAAATGTCAATAGACGTTGGTTATGAACCTTCTTCTTACAGTAATAATAAAAACCCCAGACACATACTGTCTCTAAGACATGTTTTATATTGGAAGAACAAAATTTCTTATGTTGTTCTTATGAAATAGCTTCTGATATAAAAAAGACCATAAAAATGTCAGCAATAAAAATACATACTGTTTTATCTGAATTGTATTAAAAACAGACAAAAAAGATAAAATTATTGTAAGCATAAAAATATCACACATTCTGTAACTTTTGAAAGATATTTGTGTTATCCAAGCATTTTTAAAAAGAAGTTCCTTTGAATAAAGGATTCTACTTTTGAAATATAAGCTTTTGGAGTTTAAAGATCATAAATACCTATCTCCCTGTAGCCTCTATCTCTTGTTTGTACTCCAAAGTGAGTGCATTTCCACCCAGTGTAAATAGATATTTTACATGTAACTGTGTTTTTCCATATTTTTTCTTTTTTTTCCAGATCAGTCTGAAAAATGAATACCTATAAAAATATGCTGCAGAAATATTGCACTGCCTAAGCCAGCAAAAAATCCTTTTGAATAGATGAGAGTATTGTCTGAACATTTCATTGAACAAAGAATCCTTTGTTGTTATGTGTTACATTTAGGAAGATGAATGAAATTATTAATGCTAAAAGGTCATAATTTCAAACTCCAGCAAGTAGAAGTAGTACAGATCTCCAATTGAAGATATCAGATGCTACAGCAACAAAAAATGGCAAATAATAATTATAAATTCATAGTACATATATAGTACATGGCCACTGGTATTTGATAGAACCTATTTGCATACTTACCTTTCAAACCTTAAGACCACACAGCAATATCTATGAAGAATCATTTCTTTTCCTTGACACAACAGAAATAATTTTGTATAAAAGTTTATGGGAATAGTTGTAGGATAAGACAGGGAATGAAGAATTGACCTTTGTAATAGTATTCTCTAGGAAATGAATAGATTTTCTCTCTGTCAAAATGGTGTGATTCAGCTCCCCTTGCATGGTTTCATACAACAGGGCATTTGCACCTCTAGACAGGACAACCACAGTCATAAATCTTGAATGATTCTGGCTTTAGAGGTGTTTCAAAGAGTTTTGTAGCAGAAGTAGTCAGTTTTCAGAATAATGGTGTTATGACAGCTATGCACAAACCTCTGCTCCCAAAGGACCCAAGGTACTTAAAACCACTCCTCCCCCCCCCCCCCCCCCACCAAGAGATGATGCATCATTTTGCAAAATTAATAACATGGGAGCATTTTTCAGTACTAGACAAACAGTGTCTTAGTAGTATAGTGCTAGAAATACATGACAACTCAAATATTGTTAACAAATTTTCGTCTATTTCCATAGAAACAGTTCTTTCTTTCCCTTTTTGTGCTTACAGTTATGGAAAACAGAACAGGAACAAAATGACTGTAAACTGTAGAAAGCAAATAGAATAGTCTGGGCATTGCCATTTTTTATGTGCAGTGTTTGAATTGGTGAGCATGATTTCAAGCAAGATCAGTGTACTTCTAAAGATTTAAAACCCAGCAGGATCCTCACCCCCCTCACCCCAACAGGGGCAGGGTAGGTGTCTCTCAGGGGGCCGGGGCAGTCTTGGATGGTTGGAGCTGGTTCCTCCCTCATACTGGCCTCCACTGTGGGGACACGCACATGGGCAGCCAGTGAGCGGGCAGGGAATGCATACCCTGACCTCCAAGTGGGACCCCCAGGCTAAGGAGAAAGTAAGGACCAATATCAGCATCATGCTCCCTCAAGCAAAGAGGACAAGAACTCCATCAAGAACCTCACACGCCTCCAGGCAGGAGGACTTGTGTTACTGAAATTTACTGTATTACTCTAGACCAGGCATGAATATTTCTGTAACTGGACTAATAATTTGGACTGTTATACTGTTAAAACATAGATCGGACTGATGGTAGATTCTCAGCTCCACCTATAACGAGTGCTTCTTTTTTTGCCTGTAGCAAGATTTTCAGTGTCACAAACCCAATGACATCAATGATTTGGGAATAGGAGACTAGGGCACTAGTGAGAGATTATACTTCACCATAGCAATTGTTCTTTCTCCCTAGATACCTTCACCGTTAGTAATCCACAAGCCAGTGAAGTTGTGAATGATTTGTGTTAGGGATGGTAGGACTATTTCTGCCTTCTCCAGTTGCTCCAGCCCAGGACCCTTCCTGCCCCAGTAGCTGGAGCCCAGCCCCATGCCCCAGAACCGGCGTGTGAGCTACAGATGCAGTTGCTGCTTTCCTGTAACTGATGCTATCAGCCAGGGGTGCCCACCCCCCAGTCTGACTCCAGTACCTGTCTCCAAATTTCACTCACACACACTCGGGGCTCACCAGTAGCTGGTACTGAGTCCTTGCAGCACACACAAACATACATGGGATAGAGAGTGAGATTATGGTGAGACATAGTTAAGAAAAGACTTAATGAGAAGATAGAAGAAGACAGGACAGACTGCAGTGATCAGGTACAGGGCTCAACCAGACAAGCATACTGACTGGTCCTGTTTTATGCAAAACCATCCCCTTTCATACCCCTTTATGCCTACTCCCCCTCCCCCCCTCTGTTCGGCCCTGCTCCCCCTCCCCTGCACCTGCCTCATCAGTTGGCACAGTCCCACCGACCCCCTCCAACGTGCAGGACCTTCAGATTTGCATCCTCATCTGTTGCAAAGTCCTGGTTTGCCAGCAGTTTTTTGATAGCCCATTAGTTAGTGTGACTGACCAGGTTTGTTTCTGGTTATTGTTTGTTAACATTACTTGGCCAGGTTTTATGTGTTTCTGTGTTTGTCTCTTGCTCTGTCATTATCCCCCCAGCTGAAAAAAAAACATTTTCACACCAATTCACGCCACTGACCAGGTTTGTTCTTATCAGGACCTCCCTTATCATTTGGTGGTCAGGTTTGTCTCTGTGTCTTCTGATTTATGGCTCCTTTGACTGGCTACCCTTAAAGGAAAAGATACTCTCCTTCCACATACCTTTACAATTTAGAGTTGCCTTGTATTGCAGTAAAAAAGTTAAGAAGATAGATAGGCTAATTTAGAATAGTAAGAATGAAAAATAATATAAGCATAATACTTTAGCAGTGAATAAAAAAATCTTAATTATGTTTGCATTTGCAATAAAAGTGTTTTGACCTTCAAGCCTTACCTAAATGTGTGCTGTAAAAAATTAGGTCTTGGTATTGTCTTGGGTTTGTGGTATGGGGAGAAAGGGTGAAGTAGGACTATTCAAATAGAAAGGAGCAGAATGGAACTATTATGAATTCTAACTAGAAGAGTTTCCTAGGTAACATTTCTGAAGCTGATTCACACTCAATGTCCTGCAGCTTCATCATTTTCTATGAGAAAATAAGATTGCAGGAAATAAGACTCAGCCTACCGTATGTTCATGTTTGCCAAGATATTTCTTTTTCTTTCTATAAATAAATTTTGATCAAGTGGAGCTTGAGGACTTCTGACATGTTGTTCAGAATTTGCAGCTTTGACAAGGCCACAGCACAACCAGAAATGTCAAACATGTTATAGTACACAGATCGCTGGCACAATATACATGAAATATATCTAATATGTTGAGTGTAAATCAGATCTGCTGCTGATGCCAACAAGCTGTACGAGTTGAATAAATCCACCATGCCCTTAATATGTCAAACACACTATGTTGGTATACCTCAACAGAGCAGCACATGCAGAGAGGTATCTAATGATTTTTTTTTTTTTTGATGAATCCAGCTTATAAAAAATGGGTGACACAGAATACAAACAAACTCATGTAGGTATATGACACTGATGGCTATATTTGCTTTTGTATTCAGTATTGTGTCTGCTTGGTAATATTAGGCTTCTAACAGGTGAGACAGTTTCAGTGGCTGACACAAGAAAATTGCAAACTTTTAAACTTTTTTTTTCATCATTAACAAGAAAAGAAACATTTATTCTGGTTTTTTCCTGATATTAATTTTGTTTACAACTACTTATATAGTCATGTATATTCAAGGAAATCTTCTTTAAAAGAGGAAGCTTCATTCCCAGAAGCATTTATTTGGAGATGTCTCAAGAATTTACTTCTTTTAGAAACAAATCTTCAATGTATTATGATGTTCTTGCTTAAAACCTAAGGAAACAATAACAGTTGTACTTGCATGCATACACTTGGGCAGAGTAGTCTATCTCAACCTTCTAAATATACATAAATGATTACCCAGATGCTCACCAACTGGAGAATTTCTTATAATCTATTTTAGGATCTGTAAAAAACTTAAGTAGAAAAATACAAAAAGTGAAGCATGTTGCTAGAACCCACTTTGCAGTTCCCAGCATCCATTGGCTAGTCTCATTATCATGAACCTTAAGTTTAAAATCTTTTAAAAACAGGTACTAGAAGACTGCTCTCTCTAAGTTTACTATTTCCAGAAAAGATGGATGTTTCTTGGAAATTATCTGAATCAAAGCAAAGTCAAAACAATCAGAAAAATAAGTACATTTTAAAAGTCCAGCCACAGAGAAAAATAGGTTATTTCAGAAAAAGACAGCCTGATGTTAATTATTGTCACCAGGTGGTTTCCTCTACTATGACAAGACTTTGTACAATTTATTGACAAGAATTCCAATCTAGGTAGTATGCACAGCTAAGTGCTACATTGACCATTCCACCTTAAACAAAATAATAATTTTAAAATAAAATAAATACTTTATGTTTACTCTGTAAATGTAAAATATTTAAATTGCTGTTAATTACAAAAAAAAGCTAAAATTATTCACTTTAGCAGTGAAAAGGCTATTTTTATTGCTAGACTAATTTGTATCAGGCTAGATATATCTGCTAAGCAAAAAAAACAAAAAAAAAAAGAAATTATGTTGGAGTTCCGTTTTGAGAAAGGTATAAGGAAGAATAAAAAAAAAAAAAATCACTATTCTGGTTTTGGCTAATTAGTTTTAAAATTCATTGTGTCTGGATAGTTTATACAAGATTATCATATAACTGATTTGCACACCCCTAACTTTGTCTAAAACAGAAATGGAATATATTAATTTTAATAGAATCAGATGTTTTATGGAAAATCACATTTGATTCCTAAATTGATTGTTTAACACTGACTCCCATAAGCCCAGTTCTCCAGTGGAGGTGTTCGTTCTGTTTCAGATTGTTTCTCCTCTCAGACTCAAGTGAAAATTTCCTGTTACCACCCTGCTTGGCTCCTGCCCTCAAGACCTCTTTTAAACACATCTTTTATATCTTCAACTTTCTCTTCAGGAAGGATATACAGCTTTCATACCTTGCCTGTATTTAAAGTTACAATTTTCAAAGCTACTAAGGATATTTTTTCCTGAACATGATAGTTTGTTTCTCAATGTAGAGCTTTTTTAGTCTCATAACACTTGCTTTTATATTGTAAGAGTAAGTGAAAGGCAGTTGGCATGTTACAGAACACTTCCATCAATTTAATCTTCATCTCCATTTAAAAACTCATTCTTCAATTTAAAAAAAATAAATGTTACTGAAAGAGTACTGCCAAAATATATATTTGGACGGGAATCTCCACACTTAACATCACTTCTCCAAAACACAGGTATCTATACATTAAGGCTCACTGTATTTATGGGTATAGAGATGCACAAGAGAATTAACACTTCCGAGCTTCCTTGGAAAAGAAAACCCTGTCTTTCTTCATGGAAAGGAGTGCCGAAGACTTGCTTTGTCAAGATGCCCAACTGTGACTAAGTTTCAGGTGATTAAAACTAAATAAAGTTTCTGTGCCCCATTTTTGTCAAATGGAAATGATTTGCATGTTTTATAGGATAGAATTTAGTCCTTTGCTTTGTAAGTTTAATTTTGCAGATCACAGAGTGGCCTGCAAACTGATGGATTAAATGAGTAGCTTTAAATTAATGATCTCTTCCAAAAAAAAATTATGGAGTATTGTCGCAGATGAGTGATTTAGGATCCTTACAGAATCTGTAAAAGTGCAACTTTTAACAGAGTTCAATAGCAAGGTTCACTCTGTTACTTAATACATGGTAGAAACATACAAAGGAAAATAGAATTAGAATCAATTTAGGATGATTTGCACAGAGATCAGGGATGCAAAAAGGAAAGAGAGACATTCCTGTTGAGTCATGAAGTTCAGAATGGACCCCCTTGCTTTCTAAACTCCTGATGGAACTCAGGTGTGACTAGATCCAAACTTGGTGTTAGACCTGGTCAACAGTTTATGGCTAAGAGATTCGACGGGTAAGGAAAACCTCCCATTGAGTCATTAGGTTCAGAATGGACCCCTTTGCTTTCTAACTCCTCAGAGAGGAGTCTAGGTGCAGCAGAATCCAGACTTAGTCTCAGACTTGGTCAGTGTTTTATATCTAAAAGATTATATGTGCACAATCAATCCTTTATATCACTTAGTCAAGATTTCAAAGTTTAGCATGCTATTAATCACTTAACAATCCATCCAGGCATCTGGTGTTAGTTTGCTGTCATGGTTTCAGCCCAGCCAGTAACAAAGCACCATGAAGCTGCTCGCTCACTCCACCCTCCCCAGCCCTAGTGGCATGAAGAGGAGAAAACATAAAGAAACGCTCGTGGGTCGAGACAAGGACAGGGAGGGATCACTCACGAATTATGGTCACAGGCAAAAGACAGGCTCAACTTGGGGAAAAAAACAAAATCAATTTACTGCCAATCAAACCAAAACGAGGATAAAGGGAAGTAAACCCAACCTTAGCACACCTTCCCCCCAGCCTTCCCTCCATCCCGGCTCACCCCTACTCCCGCTTCTCTCTCCCTCCGGAATGGGGGTTGGGGTCAGTCCGTCATACCTTGTCTCTGCCGCTCCTTCCTCCTCAGGGGGAAGAGGACTCCGCACTCCTCCCCTGCTCTGCCGGGGGGTCCCTCCCACGGGAGACAGTCCTCCACGAACTTCTCCAGTGTAAGTCCTTCCCGCGGGCTGCAGTTCCTCACAAACTGCCCCGGCGCGGGTCCCTCCCGCAGGCCGCAGTCTTCAGTCCCAGCCTGCCCCCAGGGAGCGGCGGCCATCTTGTGGGGCCTCCACCCCCTGCTCCAGCATGGGCTCCTCTCTTCCCGGGCTGCAGGTGGGCATCTGCTCCCCCACTCCCCTCCGTGGGCTGGGGGGACACAGCCTGCTGCCTGGTCTCCCCACAGGCTGCAGGGGCATCCCCTCCTTCCTCCCTGCCCTCGGGATCTGCACAGAGGTTCCTCTCCCATCCCGATCCCCCGACTCCCGGCAGGTTTCCCCTCTGGAATCTGTTCTCCCAGAGGCGGGTCTGGCTCCCAGACGGGGAAGCTTCCAGCAGCTTCCAGCAGCAGCTGGCCCTGTGGCCCCTGCCCCGCTACCAAAAAAACCCAAAACCTGTGCCACACAAACCCATAACATTTGATGTGAAGTTTAAGCACCCGGTTTCCCAAAACAGACTCTCAGGCATCTGGTCTTATAAAAATAAATAATTTAATAGAGTGGTACAGCAGCAGGGTCTGCTGGGTGCCTCCAGGGAGGAACCAATGGAAGGAAGGAAGGAAGGAAGGAAGGAAGGAAGGAAGGAAGGAAGGGAGGGAAGAAGGGAGGAAGGAAGGAAGGAAGGAAGGAAAGGCCTGAACAAAGAAATCCCTGGTCAATTACACCCTTAAAGACTATTCACCTGCTCCTCACACACTTTTCACACTCTCTTTGCACATCTTCCACATGTCCTTTGGTCCAATAGTAATTCTGGCCTGACACCTTCTGAATCCATATTGGATTCCTTCACTGTCTCCAGACAGGCTGTTCATTCTCTTGTCAAGTTGCAGGTGCTGTTGAGGGTTGTAGCCTGGAAGCCTCCTTATCTCCTGATTTATGCTGGCTGTGGAGTCCCTGTTTTGACTAAGTAGCTACATGTTCAGTAAATCTAAGTGAAAGTTTACAGCTTGCTGCCTAAGACTTCAGCAAATCTAGCTACTCATGCTAACTAAAGCTAAGCAAACAGCATACTAAATCACACATTATAACACTGTGATAATGATAAGTGATTAATTCTATTTAAAACTTACTTATTTAAGCTAAATGACTAATATCTCTTGAGAGTCACCCCTGCTCAAGCAGAGAGTTACCTGGATTGCAGTCCAGTTGCTGTCCAAGGAGAATTTAAGTTGGGCTCATCCAACTGTCTGTCATTGATAAAAGATCTCGTTGCTGGAGATCACTGTCATGCAGCCAGGCAGCCTAGCAGGGAGAGCTCAAAGAAAGCTCACATAGGCTGTCATATTTATGGGGTAAAGTTGTTGGCTCGTAGTCAAATTGCATACAATGGGAGAGGTATGCACAAGCCTCCTTGTACCCACAACTTTCTTTCTTCTCACTGTGTCACTCTGCCCCTTTGTGGGTTGTCTAGAGAAGTTCTCAGCCCAGCTACAGCTCAGGTCTTTGCCTCCTTTGGAGCCTGAATCAAACAACTGCTAGTTTGGTTAAGGGGGTGTCAAGTGCATCTGTCACAAGTATCCATAATAATTACAGAAAAATAATGGCAATTCTGTTTTATATTTTTCTTAACTATAATTAATGGATACTACAAAGAAAGAGCTGGAGCCATCTCCTTTTGAAAGCCTATTTAAGGGAGAGAAAATGGAAAAGGCAGTGTGCTAGAGAGTATTTTATGGAACTGTTTGAAGAGGGTTATGTTTGTTCCCAGGAGCATCTTAATAGATCAAGACATTTAAGACAGATATTTCTATAATATGCTATAAAGCCCTCTTTTTGTCAATTTTGTCAATAGAATTGAATGTAAGGGGACCTGTTCCACAACATCCCAGAAGGCTGTCCTAATTCTGGAGAACCATATGGAGACTTCATCTTTAAAGAGTTTCTGACTAGCAGACCATCACCACATATTTTTTTTTCCCAGAAATTAATATAAGAAATATGATTTGTACAAAAGGGGAGCACTGGAGTTTCCCAGAAGATGTGTGACTGTGGAAAACTAGAAACCCAGGCTATAAAGTTTGAATGCACCTCTAGCTGCAATGTATGAACAATTGTTTTTATGAGGGTGTTTGGAAGAATTTGGAACTAATTCGGGGTTTGTCACTGTTGCTCTTCAGTTGTCCACATGCCAAGGAAAAGTGTCAGAAAAAAAAATCAAGACTAGAAGTGTATCAAAGTATTATAAATACTTTCTTTCCCATCTCACTATGAATTCATGATTCTTTTGAAACAGATGACTGTACAGATTCATAATATTGTAATATAATCCTGTCTTATGCTTCCCTCTCTGAAAAGCTATTCAAAGAATATTCTTTCAGTCTGCAGTCAGGTTTTGGATATTATTCCCTCTCTGAGGATGAATTTTCTATTTTCTCAGTGTTTTATACTGTTCAAAGATCACTTGGACAATGTTTATGGTGTGCAGCTTAGCTCTATTTACTTTTCATGAGCAAAATAAATTACACATTCATTTGTGTTACATTATAAAGGATATGTGCCATTGTTTTATAGTAAATTAATTATGAGGGCTTACTTTTTTGTCTTTTCTTTAATCTTTAATGCAGTTAGGTATCACATTATCACTTATCTCCGCACTTAGTTGTATCCCCGAATAAAATAATATCCAAGGGAGTCTTTGCAAAACATGCTTTTAATCTTTTCTAATCCTGTTTTCCTGTTCTTGGATATAGGTAGCAAATTGTTGATACTAGGCATGAAAAAAATCTGCAGGAATGTTTCAAAATAGCTTCCATGCTATGTTTCAGTAAAACTGATATCCATTAAACAATGTGTTTCAATGCTAAGGACAGATCCACAAGTCTCAAAGACATTTCAGAGGAGGAAGAGATTAAAAGGTTTTTTTTAGCTGCCAATAAGCAATGTAGGTAGACAGAGTGGGTAAAACCAATGTTAAAACCATTAATTGTTTAATTGTACATATTGAAAGAAGAGAAGAGGTGGAAGAGAAGGAAGAGAGGGAGGCAGGGCAAAGAAAAAAGGGTAGAGAGGAAAGGAGGGAGGCAGAAAAGGAAGGAAGGGAGGAGAGAAGGGATTACATGAACATTACTTTTCTTAATAGTTCAACTGCTGCTCAGAAAAGCCTAATTCCATTGATTTTCATCCCCAAATTTACTACAGAATATTGGAATCTGCTGCTGTTATTTGTCAACACAAGACTGAAAAACTTTGCATTTGCTTGGTGCCTCTGCAAGAAGATTGAGAGTCTTAGCCAAAATTGTTCTAATGCCCTACTTTATCTCATTTAGCAATTCCCTTTTAGGCCCAAAATTATTCTATTATTGTGATAGGATATATGATAAAAGGTTCATCTCCACAAATATGAAGAAGCACAGAGGAGCAATGGCAAGCAGGGAAACCCTAAGAACCTAATCGGTGAAAGAACCACCTTGATTCTGCTCCTCTGGGATGGTCAGCCTCATGGCCTAGGAATGACACCCATTGCCATGACTAAATGGAAGAGGTTCTTCAGATCACCTTACAAACTGAAAAGGGTTACTGCCTAGTGGGTATGGGACACATTATAAGATGCATAGGAAGTGCATTTTGAGATTGTACAGGACATATGGGATGTTTAGAGGAAGAATCAAAGGAAGGGAAAAAGTGGCATCAAAGTTGTTTGGGAAGGATCAGTCATGGGAAATTCGAAGGGCAAAGGGTTAAAGGGGTATAGCTGTGTGTAAACAGGCTGCTGCACTTGTCTGACAATGGTCTGCACCTGATGACCAGTTTGTTGTATTGAACTCCACTTCTAAATATTTTCCTGGGTGAGATGTTCTTTCATATATTCTGTGTACCTCTGTGTGGGTTTACGTGCCAGCAGATAGATTGGGATAATGGGTCAGAGGGTACAATGCATCTCTGGTACCAGCAACTGGAGCGAGAGAGGATATATACATTGGTGTGTGATCACTAGCAAAAACCAAGACAGACTAGCCAGCAAATTGGATACGACTCTTGGGTGCCATAATTTTGGGCTAGACCAGACAACGGAGAGATGAGAGGGTCTGCAAGCTGGCTACTGGAGGGACCAGGAGGCCCAAGGCAACTACTGGGGAGGCTGTTGGGTCCACTGAGAAACCCATTTGCATGTGTGTGCATGCATCTATCTACCGGATAGACAGAGTGTTTGATTAGGGGAAGTTCATGAAGGAATCCTGTTTCTATGTGTGTGTATACACATGCAACTTGACTTTTTTTCCAGGAACTGGAGTGTGGCTGCAGGCCTCAGTGACTCACATGCCAAGATGCCAGCAACTGCGGAGAAAGAGGATATAAGGGCAGGCTGAATGTCTAAGTCTAGTTATCGAAGAGATCCACTAACAGACCTTCATCCTAAACTGCCATAGAGAGGAATGGAACAAGGCTGTTGGTGCTGTTTGTGTTTGCATGAGTGCTATGTTTCCTGACAGTGTTTATCTGTGTGTCTGCCTGTATTTACAAGTAGATGTGTATTGTATAGGTGTGCCCACCGAGAACACATGCTTAACCTCTCTACTGCTGGGACTTGGGAACAGGGTGCTGGAAAAGCCTTGCCTCTACCCAGCTACCAGATTCCGCTGTCATCCTAAATGTCTGCTCAATTATGTTGTGATTACATTTTTAAATTTACCATAACTGCTTCATATTCTGTGCCTCACAGATGTGCAAAAGAATTAGAAAAACATCAAAACAAAGTTGTATTTTCAATGACTTACTTAAAAAATACAAAAACTGATTTCTGATTTACTATATATTGAAAAAAACTCCACAGCTTCTTTTTATAGGTTTTCCTTAACCTCAACTTTACATAGAATTCTATATAATAATTGTAGAAACAGTATGGAAACAGAAATCTGTACAAAAGTCCAAGGAAGACAAAGAGATTTTGTCTTTTGTAGTAGGGTATATACTTTTAAGTATGCTTCAGCAAAGGGAAAATAAATTAGTATCCAGGTGTTGACTATATAAAGGGTCACAAACTAAAATGAGGACAGGATTTTAAAAATAATGACAGCAAGAAAATAATGAATAATTAACATAGATTAAACAGAAGTACTTGAAATGGTTTGTTATGCAAATTTACCTTGCAGACTGCAAGCATTTCTCATTAGGGATGTGTTAAAACGGTTCATTAAAGGTGTTGAGAATTTGAATTGACTTTTAGCTACCTGAAACAAATCTGCAAAATTTTAAATGTCTCTTAAATGTAAAAGATTAAAAATTTCTTAATGTTTAATGAGGCTGGAGAAATGGACTGAAATTTAACAGGAAGTTGAAGGTCTTACATTGGGGGAGGAACAACTCCATGCATCAATACATGCCAGGGGCCATCCATCTGGAAATCAACTTTGCAGGAAAGGCCCTGGGGGTCCTGGTGGACATCAAGTTGAACCTAAGCCACCAATGTGCCCTTGCTGCAAAGAAAGTTGTGGCATTCTGGGCTGCATTAGGAAGAGTATTGACAGCAGGTTGAGGGAGGTGATCCTTTCCCACTACTCAGCACTGGTTAGGCTACCATCTGGAGTACTGTGTCCAGTTCTGGGCTCCCCAGAACAAGAAAGACATGGACATACTCAAGAGAGACCAGCGAAGGTTCACAAGAATGATGAAGGGACTAGAGCATCTCCCATATAAGGAAAGTCTGAGAGATCTGGGACTGTTTAGCCTGGAGAAGGAAGGCTTGTGGGGATTTTATCCAGGGCATTCAGGTTGGTCTAGGCATAGCAGGATCTGCCTGAGGCACTCTGCAGGACAGCCCAAAATTCGGATCAGAAGAATTCTTACACCAATCAGTTAAAACTTTTATTGTGGAGGTCTGGAGTTCAGTCACCTTGTCTCACATCTGTTCACTGTATCCATTAGCTCATCTACGCAGTTTACTAGATGAGGAGATCCTGGACTACTCAGGGAATTAATGACTTAAGAGCTCTGGCAGTGTACACAGGCACAGACCTGACACCCAACCACACCACCATTATAACCATAGGACAAACGTTAGTTTCAGTCCCATAACTTAAATTTCACAGCTGTGCTTCACTATTGCCCTTGGAGGAATTAAGTCAGATTTCCCTCCTTTCTTGCACAGATTAGTGGAAACTGGTGCAGACTAATTTTATTCTTTTTATTAAGACTTAATTTCATATCAAAATTTCAAAATTGCAGGAATCAAGAATTCTAATATCCTGTAGAGGTTGTGTTGATAAATAAAATAGCCTGAATACTCTTGATGATTTACAGGGTTGTTTTATTTTCTTGAAAGAACTTGCAGTTCTTTAGAGAAAATGGTTGAACATTGCATTCTGTCCCCAGTACAACTTTTATTCATGGAAATAATATTACCAAAATCAGAAAACCCCACACAAATAATCACTATTCAGATAAGCAAGGCTATTGTGATCAAAATTATTGTCCACAAGTGTATATGTACCTGTGTACATTATTTGATATTTTTTTCCATTGTATGCTGTGTTTTACAGCATGTAAGTGAACAGAGCTATGTGAGACTACCAGGGGATTTTAAAGGAGTTAAAATATGCCATCAAGATCCCCACCTTTTTTTAGCTGCTTGAAAACTTTAAGGTTTTTGAGATATCAAAAGACTTTTTTTCTTTTTGTAATACTGGCCCATGCATTGCTAGTTCCCCAGCTGTAATTCCAGTTTGTTACTTTTTCTTTTGAAACACCTAATGTTACACATAATGCCGTTTTGAAGAGTATATGGCAGCATGTTAGCATGACCTTTCCCATGAAGGGAAAGACTAGAAACAGATAATGCGTAGAATAACTTAGGTGATAGAAAAACAAATGAAACTCCAGTATACAGACATATACTAGGAACTTGATGCTACAACCTATGATTTTATTTTCATAGTAATACCCTCACTTAAGGTCATGACTGTCTGCAAAAGTGGGACCTATAAATTCAAGCCCAGCTTGTTTTACAAAAAATTATGCAGGTCTTTCTAAGGTTACCCTTCTTTCATTGTTCTGCTTACACCATAAGAAGACTCCTTGAGAGAGATTATGATGTGTACTGTATTTTCATATAGATAAAGAAAGAAATATGGAGCTACAGATCTCCCAGCCTGAGGTGTCTGAATCACTGAATCACTTTCTTTTTGACTGCTTGCCTGCCAGATCTATACGTCTTGTATTTTTAATTGCATATCAGTCCAATTTAATACCAGATAGAGGTATTACCAGAGGTAATACCAGAATACTGCATGCATGAGTGGTTAGAGCAGTATCCTGAAAAGCATAAGCTCTACTTTTGAACTCTTTAGGTTTCCTGTTTTGTAAGTATACGTTATGACCAATCAGGTGCTTTGTAAAAGATGCAAACTAAGTACCATGTTGCTGCAGAGAGTGTGATGGAGTTAGCTGTAGTTTGACCATAACAGGTTTTTTCTGACAAATTTTGAGTGGCTCTTTGCCTACATGTGGGTAATAGCAAAGTTTGGGTTGACATTCCTCTTTCTTGCCAGTCTCCTGGATATTTCAGAAACACAGAATGGAGTACAAAAACCCCCAAACCAAACCAAACCAAAAAAACAAACCAAACCAACCCAACAGAACACTAAGGAAGGTTTTAACGGAACTGAAGCAATTTATAAGGTTTCTAAAGGACAGATCAGCTATTTTTTTTCCTGGGAATTCTACAGGACACAGGCACTTACCTCCCTATTTGGATCTAGATCTTGTTCAGTATAATAATGTTTAGCATTGCTTCTCAGTCTAGTTAAATCTGACCCATTAAATTTTAGATATTGAAAATGTGCTATTTCGGTGTCCCTTAGAGGACTAGTCAACACTATCAATTTCACAAAGTTAAGAAATTCAGTTCACCTTATCTTCAGGTGTCTTTAATAAAGGTGTCTGTATGTGAGCTGGGTGTTTAAATTCCCTTTATACTTAATGGAGAGGCATGTTGTGAATCTAGTTAAAAGGTCATAGAGACTTATCCAATTGACCCATGTGGGTGCTTACATTATGATTAAATGGATGACTCTTGAGATTCTTCACAATATTGACTGTATCTCATTATTAATATATTGGCTATATTGATTATGAAGCCATTTAGCTCACATATAGATGCAAGTTAGTCGTATGAATCTGGAACTAAATGCTGTTGCTCAGTTTTGTTTAATAACCCATTGCTTGTATTGGGTTTCACTGTAGTTTTGTACATTAAAATTTGTGGCCTTGAAGCATGGAACAGGGCTTATATTCATTTTGTGAGCTGTGCATAAGCACTTCATCAAGACATCTTACTTGGTGTCCTGTTTGCAAGCTCCCTCTATAGAGAGACAAAGTTAGCTCTCAAGGCAATTTCAGTTTAAGGCATCATGATTGTCTTCTTGAGGTGCCCACATATTCACACTGAATTGCTGAGGTTGACTAGAGTCCTAACTAGATTTTTCAGTGTATAGTCTAAAGTTAGATAGGTTGAAATCAAGCCAGTAACAGTATATAAGAACATTGTGGCCTTCCAATTAACATATATCTTCTCATTTTAGTGTGGTATCGTATGTGTTAGTAGGTTAATAGACTTGCTTTTACACTTCTTAGGTAGACAAAACTTTGAATTGAAAGTTTTTAGCAAAAGTTTACAGTTATTTTCTTGGATTAATCTTCTGTTGCAACACAAGCTCTTTATTTTATTATACTTTGCAAAGCAGTGGTAGCTAAAGTTTAAACATATATTCATAGATTGCAATTTTACTTTTGTTCGTTGTAGACAATTGGTTTTATCTTGAGTGTTAATTTAGAAAAAAAAGAATGTAAGTTGCAGATTTGCTCACAAAACAAACTTGCAAATATTTTCATGAAGAAAATCACTGAAGCAAGCATGACAATTAACTACTCTGGTTACCAGCCAGCACTTGGACTGGCATATACTAGAGTAGATGTGAAATTACTTTACAAACTGGCAGAGACTCCATGCAAACTGCAGTTGTACAGAACGTCATGGGCACATCCTCACATTGAGGAAGACAGGTGATTTTACCATAAAACACTGAAAAGTAATTCCAGGGCAAAATAAAAGAGATTAAAATAACTGAAATTTTTAAAAGAAGGATTGAAATATTGTCTTCATTAACTCATTGTTAATTTAATAATTAATTTTAATTATACTAGGACTTAAAATTAGCATATTAATGTTATGTTCATAAAGTATACATAGAGTTTCTCACTTCCCTTCTTTACTTTTTCAATACAAAAAGTCCATTCATAGCAAGTTCTGAAAGGCTGATGCGCGAATCAGGATTGCCCACACATTCTTTCTGTTTGCTTGCTAACATTGTAAGTAAAAGAGTTGTTGCATGGTGAAAGAAATGGAAAAACCCTTCTTTCTACCCAGGACTATTCTCCAGACAGAGGTTATTCTGATTTTTATTAGTAACTATTCCCAATACCTTCAAGAACAGTATCTTAGAGGATCTTGTTAAATACCTGTGCTGTTTATTAATCTAACTTAAAATAAACAGTAAGTACAACTCATTATTGTGATTATAAACACCATTTTATTCTGTTTTTGTTAAATCTCTAGCTATCCAGATCAATCTGCATTTCTTTATAAGCTGTAGCTTTAAGCACTCTATTTCATTTTTTTTCTCTGAAATGATATTGCATGACTGGAAACAAAATGGTATTTTATTCAAGGCATTTCTACTGTCTTGTTTTATGACCTCTCTATCATTTAGTCCCACTTCTTCCATCTGTACCATAAGGATAATAATTCTAATATTTCCTTGTCTATTGACATAATAAATGAAGAATGACATGGGGGAGAAAGAAGGTTGAACAGCTGAACTAATTAAAGTGCTTCAAATGCTGGCTGAGTGAAGTACTACAAATACATGCATCACCATCTGCTTGCTTATTGATCTTACTAGTAGTACCATTATTGTGTTTTCAGAATCATTTGTTAACAAAGGTAATATTTATTTCTGTACTTATTTGCACACATATTTACTCCTGCCATGATAGCTTTACCAAAACGTGTTGCTTGTTGTCTCAGACAGTATTTCAGCAACTCTGGTGTACTGTTATCTTGGAAAAAAAATATCTCCTATTCCTCCAAGTTTCATATTCAATATTACCAAAAGCTATTCTATATTTGAAGTATCTATGGAGCCTCCTATTTTCCCTATCTCCCAGTCTGTTATTTTAGTCTACTGTATCTTCTTGGTTGGTCTTTTTTTAACTAGTTCTTGCTTGGTTGGCAGCTTTGCCCTTGGACAAGGGTTTGATGAGCTAGTGAATGGGCATGATGCCATCCAAACAGATGTGATAGAAAATAATCAGCCAACAGGCCCTCTGTTGTGTATCAAAAATGTTTGTAAAGGGCAAGATTGTAATCTGAAAATGTTCAAATAGCTGCTTACACTATGTAGTATTTGAATGAGGGATCTAGCATAGCTGATCTAGTTGTAAATTCTACTTAGACATTTTGCTTTCAGAGAAAATAAGAAATAGCTTTTGAAGTCACACAGACAAGTATTTTATACTGTTAAAAACAAAAATCAATTTGCTAGTAGAGCAAACGGATTCCCCTTCGTTTTCTCTGGGTAAAAAATTTCATGTAGTGTGCCAAATCTGATTTCTAAACCTTAGTTTCCTGTGAGTTACATAACAGTTTTGAGCATTAACATTGACTTTCATCTCACTTAAGTTTAGGCATCCAAAAATCTAATCTTTTTTTAGATTACTTTGACAGAAGCTTTTTATATTCAAAGGGAAAAGCAGCTTTTTCCAGATGGCCATTCAACCTAACTATCATAGCTGTCTAATATGGAAAAGGATACTTTACCTTCTAGAGTATCCTGTCATTTCTAATCATTGTTGCTGTAGCCTTGTATTGGGTTTTCATGGCAAGGTTTTTTTGGGGGGGGAGGGGAGGCTACAGGGGTGGCTTCTGTGAGAAGCTGCTAGAAGCTTCCCCCATGTCTGACAGAGCCAACGCCAGCGGGCTCCAAGACGGACCCACTGCTGCCCAAGGCTGCACCCATCAGTGACGGTGGTAGTGCCTCTGGGAGAACAGATTTAAGAAGGGGGGGAAACCTGCACAATGGCAACTGCAGCCAGCGAGAGGAGTGAGAATGTGAAAGAAACAACCCCGCAGACCCCCAGGTCAGTGAAGAAGGAGGGGGAGGAGGTGCTTCATGCACTGGAGCAGATATTCCCCTGCAGCCTGTGGGGAAGTCCCTGATGAGGCAGGCTGTCCCCCTGCAGCCCAGGGAGGTCCATGGTGGAGATCTCCACCTGCAGCCCATGCAGGATCCCACGCCAGAGCAGGGGGATGCCCCAAGGAGTCTGTGACCCCATGGGAAGCCCACGCTGGAGCAGGCTCCTGGCAGGACCTGTGGCCCTGTGGAGAGAGGAGCCCACGCTGGAGCAGGTTTTCTGGCAGGATTTGTGGCCCTGTGGGGGACCCACGCTGGAGCAGTCTGTGCCTGAAGGACTGCAGCCCGTGGCAGGGATCCACATTGCGGATGTTTGTGGATGACTGTTTCCCGTGGGAGGGACCCCACGCTGGAGCAGGGGAAGAGTGTAAGGGGTCCTGCCCTTGAGGAGGAAGGAGCAGCAGAAACAACAGGTGATGAACTGACCATAGCCCTCATCCCCCATCCTCCTGTGCCACTGTGGGGAAGGTAGATAAAATCAGAAGTAAAGTTAAGCCCAGGAATAAGGGAGGGGTGAGGGGAAGGTGTTTCAAGATTTAGTTTTTATTTCTCATTATCCTACCTTGATTTGACTGATAATAAATTAAGCTAATTTCCCCAAGTCAAGTCTGTTTTGCCTATGATGGTAACTGCTGAGTGATCTCCCTGTCCTTATCTTGACCCATGAGCCTTTCATTATATTTTGTCTCCCCTGTCCCCTCCCTGAGGAGGGGGAGTGATAGAAAAATTGTGAGAGCTTCCCTCATAATGCTGTCCTCTCAACAGATCCTTATCTGTGTGCATACACTCAAACTGGTCCCCCTTCAGTCCTGGTTGTGGGACTTTTTTATTATTTTCAAGATCTCTTTTGTCCACATCATCCTTCATCCTTTGCTTGCCAACCTGCTCTACTGCTTCCTCACTTGACTGTGAGCCATCATTTCCCTCCCTTGATGTGCCTTGTTCAAAGCTCTTATCACCAGGTTGGCCAGGTTGATAGGAATGCTTTTTTCCCCACTTGTAGAGACACAGCTGAATTGAACAATAAGGATGGATTCATCATCCTCACCATAGACATCTAAATTTAGACTCCCAAATTTACAAATCTACATGTAAGGTTGTTGTATAATCTCTTAGTAAGTATTTACTTTAGAGTAGACTGTGTAGAGTTCCAGCTTCAGCTATTGACTGTCATTGTTAGTTATAATGACATTTAAGACCTGGATATCATGTAGAATCCTATATTCAGTATTCTTTTTAGGTGTTCCTTGAGCATGCAGTGCCATCTGGAGTGTCCTAAATTATCCTTCTTGACCCCCAGCTACCAGCCCAGAAGTGTGTTGGTATATTATGTATATTGTGTCAAATCTGCTCTGATTTCTCAGATATCCTAGGGACCTTATTAGAGAGTAGGAACCTGCCTTAAGGTAACTGGCTTGAGTTGTTAGAACCTAAATCCCACTCTAAATGTTTTCAAGGGCCTTAGAACTGAATTAGAACATAGAGCTATTATTATCCTTGCACTAAGAAAGGAATTAGATGAAATAAGTCCTCCTTTATTTTGTTTTATACAGATATTTGTCATACAGGTGAAGCACAGTTCCAAAGCAGACACAGATATGCAATTGCTTGCTCAACCAGCTGAGGATCTTGAAGCTACATGCATTCCATAGCATGTACTGAGAGACATGGAGAAAATTGCCATTCTAGGCATAAGATCTTGTCATAGGCATTTGGCTGAAGAAGAGCATGAAGGGAATAGAAAATATAAACACATAAGAAAATGGGCTTTATTAGTCTTATGGGACAGAGAACAACATTTGCCTTTTTTTTTTAATAGGGAATTTTATAATTCTGCAAAAATATTACCAAGCAATATCATAATAGAAACTCCTATATAAATTTTATTTTTGCTTTCTCAGTAAAAAATAAATAAATAAATAAATAAATTTATTAATCACTCTCTAGTTTAGTACTTGCCTAGCATTTTAAAGCCTTAAACCTCTTTGAAGACTGATTTCAGTATTTGACATTGTCATTAGCTAGTAAATCAGGAAGACAGCTATGATTATTCCCATTATTGATGTAATCTAAAGACCTGCAAGCATTTGCTACTCCTAGTTTGCATTTTGCATGAAAATGCAATAATGAAAAAATGCATTTTCATTCATTCACAGGTACTTCTGTCTGTTACAAGATAAGATAAACTAGTGAAAAAACAAACCCTAATGGTGCAATCATTTCATTTTGGCGAAACCATTTCATTTTAGGTGGCGGGAAAAATCAGGTAATTGTGGCTGGGTGCATTCTTGGTGACCTAATAAATGTAATACAGAATGATATATTTTCCCAATTGATTTTTCACACAAAGTACATGTTTTTATAGTGCTTGCTCATTGAATGAATAGTAGTGTATGGATTCTGTTGACATTTTGTCAGTAAAAGATTTTATTCTGCTGCATAAATAAAATTTAAATTAACAAAGCTTTAGATCAAAGCTTTTAGATGAGAATATTTTCAAAGTATTTTTTCTTTAAATGTTCTATTTGATTAAGCCAAATTGCAGAATCTTTTTTTTTTTCCTCCCTGTGTCTGTGTCCCCCCCCCCCGCTCCCTTCCCCCTTCCAAAAAAAAAAAAAAAAAAAAAAAAAAGTTTGTCAAGATCTGGACACCCAGACTAGCTTTCACTAAAAAGAAGGGACTGAGCAACTTTACCTTTGGAAAATATCCAAAATGTGATGTTCCAATGGAATTTTGTCTTAAAAACAAAAGATCCAATATGAAATGTAAATCAAGTTCGAAACCTTGAATATTGTCATGAAGGTAAAGTGTCATTCTTAAGCTAACTACAATAAGCAGTGATATTGTCATCAAAAGCATTTCTTGTAAAACCTATGTCCCATAACATTTATGAAAAATACCCAGATAAAACACAACTGTTGTTCAGTGGTATATAAATATTTTTCAGTCCATTTGGCCAATAGTTAGGAATCCAGTGAATTTTAGTCAGAAAAAAAATTGTATCATTTCTGACAAATACAAGTGGTTTAATCATAGTATTTTATTTGTCATTTATTAACTCCTTGCAAACTTTTAAATCCACACACTTAACTCACAGTTCTCTTAACCTTTAACTGCTTAAGTCTGATAACACTTAAGTAGTTTCCCATTTCAAAACTTTCATCTTCTCAACAGACCTTCTAGATCCCTTCTGCATTGTACAAAAAGACCCACCAAGGCCATTCAGTTATTATATTTCTGAATATAGATTTTAATACCTGACAAGAAGCTAATCCTCCTTCAGAAAGAGATTCCATGGCTGCTTAGACAGGTTTGTATAGACAGATATATCTGCTATTCCTCTTGCGTTACAACATGAAATCTATATTGCCTGTATCTCACAGAGAGCTGCCAAAATCGCTTTTTGTGCCTTTTAAGCCTATAGCATGATTTGTTGCAATAGTAAATCATTCTGGCCAGGTTCACTGCAGGATTCTTCCTGTGTATCTCTGGTATGATTAAAGTGGTCAAATGAAATACAGCCCTGGTCTGAACTGAATACAGCTATCAAAAAAGGAAAGGCAGAGGGGAAGATATTGCAAGGAATACCAGCCTGTCCTTTCTCTCCTCGTTGGCACCTCAGATTCCTTGGCTCTGAGCTTGGGTGAATTCTTATAGGTGTGGAAGGAGTGACCAAGCAATTTACAAATTTTTCTCTATCCCCCGCCCAGATAAGGACTGTTTTCTGAGCATCCTTAGAAATGTGGGTTGGTGCACTACTGGCAGTTCTATATGAGAACAGGGGACCCCAAGTTGTCCTTTCCAGCTATCTCTGATTGCCAATAGAGTGACAATGTCTAGGGCCAGGAGTCATGGATCTTCTACTTTGTCATTATGTATGTTAATCATAGGCTTTACCAGATTAAGCTGTGCCTCAGCAGAAGAAATGAAGGGGGCATGGTGGCTTAACAGGGAAGAATGAGGTGTGGAGGACCAAAAGGTTCAAAAGTAGAAAACCTCTTTTTATTATCTCTGAAGACTGACAGTATATCTTTTTATGTACTGTTCCTTGCAGTTTCCATTAATGCTGCAGACTCCCCACTTACCCCAGTTTTAGTCTCTTTTTGTTCCACATCACTCTAGAAACTCTGGTTACATTTTCTGTTTACAAAAGATTCTGGCTGACCTAGAAAGCACCAGCTAGTATTTAGGAAGCAGGCAACCTTCTGTCTGCTGCCCAGCCACACTCTTTTAGCAAGCATCCAGTAAATAGTAAATAAAGTATTATCATTTCTTACTGTATTGGGTTTACATGGCAAGGTTTTAGTAGTGGGTTGGGGGCTTCAGGGGTGGCTTCTGTGAGAAGACACCAGGACTTGCCCCTATGTCCAATGGAGCCAGTTCCAAGACAGACCCTCCACTAGTCAAAGTTGAACGAATCAGCAACGCTGGTGGAGTCTCTGTGACAACACACTTAAGAAAGGGTAAAACCTGCTGTTCAACAGCTGTATGAGAGAGGAGTGAGAATATGTGAGAGAAACAGCCCTGCAGACACCAAGGTCAGTGAAGAAGGAGGGGGAGGAGGTGCTCCAGGCACCAGAGATTCCCCTGCAGCCTATGGAGAAGACCTTGGTGAGGCAGTTTGTTCACCTGCAGCCAATGGAGGACCATAGTGGACTAGATATCTACACTGCAACCCATGTAGAGCCCTGTGCCAGAGCAGGTGGATATGCCCTGAAGAAAGTTGCAGCCTGTGGAGAGCCCATGCTGGAGCAGGCTTCTGGCAAGAACTGTGGCCTGTGGGGCAGTTCTTGAAGAATTGCAGTCTGTGGGAAGGACTGTATGCTGTAGTAGGAACCAAACACTGGAGCAGAAGAACACAGTGAGGAGGAAGGAGGGACAGAGACAACATGTGATGAACTGACTACAACCCCCCTTTCCCATCCCCCTGTGCTGCTCAAGAGAAGAGGAGGGAGAAAAGTTATGAGTGGAGTTCAGCCAGCAAAGAAGGAGGGGTGGAAGGAAGATGGTTTTAGTTTTGTTTTATTTCTCGTTTTCCTACTCTGTTATTAACTGGCAATAAATCAAATTAATTTCTCCGAAGTCAAGTCTGTTTTGCCTGTGATGGTAATTTGTGAGTGATCTTGTGTCCTTATTTCGATCCATGAGCTTTTTCATCATATTTTCTCCCCTTGTCCTGCTGAGGATGGAGATGGCGGGCACCTGACAACCAGCCAAGGTCAATCCACCACAATTAATGTGGGCATTTCTAAAAAAAAAAAAATTATTTTGTCAGCAAAGATTAAAGAAGAAGTTGTGTTACAATCATGACAGAATGAAATAGGATGAATGTAAGTGTACATCAAAACTGCAGAGTATATTCTTAAGGATAGGATTAATATGAATTCTACAATAGTCAGAGTCAGTAATAGAGCTGAGAGGCCCAGAGGAAAAAAAAAAACAAAAAACTTACTCATCCTCAGTCATTAAGGATGGTTTTAGGGTTTGGCCTATTTAAAAAGTGCTGGCATCTTTAGGTGAGGGAAAAGGTGAGGAAAGAAAAGGGAAATGTGAGAAATAACTTTTTCAGTGATGTAAAACATGTTATTCTAACGTGAAATAGCCAGTCTGGTTTTGCACACACAGAGGATTACTGAGGGGTCTTTAGGTAGTGTTCAGAGATAGGAGCCATGTAACAACTGTAGGGGAGCAACAGCCCTCACGTCTCACAATTAACAGCTTTTGTCCAGTGCTGGCAACCAGCATAGAGAGCAGACACCCTGAGTCTCCGATGGCTGACTTGATAGGAATCATCTGATTCTGCTAAAATACTGCAGCTGCGATACTAACTGTCCAAAGGACAAGAGTAAGAAAGAAGGAAGCAAAATGAAAACAACTTATATGGCCTCCTTTTCTTGTGAAGTCTGTGCAAGACCACTATCTCTTTAGTCCTTTTTTGGATAGTCTCCAGAAAAGATGGACACTTACAAAGGAAGCAATGTTAAAAATGTAATAGTTGTACTGGAGGAATAATCTATTAAATAATAACTTTTTCATCATAGGAGGTGTAAAACTTCTGGTTCTTTTAGCTCTGGAGGAACTTGCATAGTGTTCTTGATGGGTAAACCCTTTTTAAACCTGCTGTTTCCTGCTTCATCTTCATGGCATGATTTTCTATTTCAAATTTGGTTGAGTTTCTTAATTGCAGAGGTCATTAAAAGTATAATGAATGTATCTTCAAACAAGCTTGCATTAACCATATGTGAAGTGAAGATTTTATATCTAAACTACTCAATGTAAAAAGTGAAACAAAACTTTGCTTTTGCAGTTTTGCTGTTGCTATGATTGAATGGAAAGTTTCTTTGTGTAGGAAATGCCGAAAGTTTAAATGAATTTATTTCCTTCTCTTTAGGAAACTTGGCCAATTCAGACTCAGGTTGCTCCTACTGATGCTCAATTTCAAAGTGGAAAAAAATAAAAACAAAAACAAAACAAAACAAAAAAGAATATATGTAAGATATCAAGAGAAAAATGGAAAAGAAAAAAAAAAAAGAAAAAAAGGTTCTAGTGCCAGCATGTGGTCATACTGGAACTTATAAGTCCCTGTCTCCCAAATGTCCAAAATACCTAGTGGAGATTTTTTCAAGTATACCCTAACTTGCACACATTAAGACTAGTGTACATCTGAAGATAACCTCACTATGGATTGTGGACACCATTCATTCAAAGATCATGACCTTGAAAGTTGAAATGTTCCTGGATCTTATAGTAGAAACCTAGCTAATTCCTTTCTTATTTATGCCTTTCTTTTTGGTAACTGGAGGGACCTTTTCCTCCTGAGTGCTTCAGCACAAATCTAACTTTTAGGATTGGTTCAGTTCTTTTTAATTCAGTACTTCATCTTGATTTCAAGTAATTGCTTCAAGGCTTTAATGAGTCTGTTTTGTCATTCTCTGTAAAGAGTTTTTGAAGTGGACTATGAAGTCAACAGCAGTTGTATATCTAAGGTTTCCCCTTTAGTTGTCTCACCGACTTCTCACATACTGTGAATTTTTCTATTTTGGCTCCCAGTACAAGAGCTTTTTCTACTTTAATCACTAAAATGAATGCATCTGATAACATCTTTGTATTTCTTCTCTGTTGGCCTGTAATCATCTGGTCAGCTTCTCATCTGCTTGTATTGCTGTCACTAATTCTCTAAAGACATTTTGTGTCATCAAGCTTATCTGCTTGGAAATGCCACTGATTCTTAAGTTGTTGGGCATTCTATATTCTTTTATTTGAAATGTAATCTAAAGCCTATTTGAGTTCTGTGGAGTTACTGCGGTGGGTTATCTAATAGGTGATATTTTCCAGAATCTGTGTTATCACAAGAATCTGATCTATACTATGCTTCAGTCCTCTGGAAAAGCCACTGACAGATACTTCTTCACTCACCTCTCTAGCATCCTTGTAAATGCCAGTAGAACTAATATGTTAATAATCAATAGTTCTTTCTCTTGTTTTTCTTTCTGTTCTTATAGATTGGTTTTCTCATTTGGTATGCTTTGCTCTTTTCTGGAATTGGTGTTAAACATCTTCTGGATGTTGTATTTATGGTATTTCTCATATTTTCTTGCATGATTGTGGAAGTCTCATATTGTTTAGTCCGCATTATTTCCCCTTCCTGGATTGGTATTTATCAAGCTTTGTACTGATATTTTTACTTTTTCTTACAAGAATTCTGAGATTTGCTTTCCCTCATTTACTTGAGGGATAACTCTCCTGAGAGAAAGTTCTCCAGACTTATTTCAGCTACTGTGATTGCACACTGTACAGCTCTTCAAAATATTCTTTCCATCAATTATTCATTTCATATCCTTAATAATTTGTCAACACTTGTATCTCATTGCCAACATCTTCAATTCAGATCTTCATCATCTGCCCTATCTCATCATACAAGGCTTGTGTCACTTTTCTGTTCCTGTAGTCTTCTGCTGCTTTACATTATTTGCTTATCATTTGTTCCTGTATTCAATTTCTGGTTTGTACCTCTGATCAATTTATTGTATTCTGCTTTCAGACTTACCTCTTCCATTTTATTCTTGTTCAATGTCTTCTAACTGTTCATCATTTTATGCTTCTATTATATTCTTCTATTAATCTCTTTAGTTTATAATAATGTTTCTCTGGCTGCTCCTCTAATATTTCAGTTGCTCAGTTGTCTCATGTTCTTTTTCCATATGTATTCATTTCTATAAGTAGTTTCATACAACAAATCAAACTACCTTCTTTTTACTCAAATTGGACAACTTGATCCAGGTGAAATGCCATTTTGTCTCTTCACAAAATTATTGATCCCTTTCTTCACCTGGGATAAGCCTGTTTCCCTTATAATTTTCTGTAAATCATAGTTAACTTCCACTTAGTTTATGAATAGATACATCAGACTGGATATCTTTCACAATAACGGTGAAATGGAGATTACCAAGTGATACTTGAAAGCTGCTTTGCAGAAATGGAGATGGGGGTCCTGAGGGAGACCAAGTCGAATGTGACTCAGCAGGGCACCCTTGTGGTGATAAAGGCCAACTCGATATTGGGCTACATCAGTGAGAGCACAGTCCAAAGTTAGAAGCAGCCAGTGGGTGTAAGGAAGTAATTATTCTTCATTATTCACCACTTGTAAGACTGCATCTGCAGTAGTGCCTGGTACTGATGCAGTCTGGAGCACCCAGATACAAGAAAAGCATTGGCAAACTGAAAAAGTTTAGCAAATGGGCACAAAGATGGCTGGGGGCTTAGATGGAGGGATTGAGAACTCAGTTTATTCATCCTGAAGAAGAGACCTAATTCCCACCCCCTGCCCATGGAAGGGGCAATTGCTTGTCTTTAGCTACTTAATGAATAGTAATAGAGAAAAAGATTGTTACACTCTTTCAGAGGTGCGCAGTGAAAGGGTGATAGGCAACAGGCACAAGTTGCAGCAAGAACAATTTCAAATAGATATAAAGAAAAAAAATCACAATGACAGTTGTCAGAAAATGGAACAGGCTTCCCAGAGAGGTTGTGGAGTCTCCATCCCTCAAAAGATGGGCACAGCCCTAAGCAATCTAATATAATCCAACACTATTTTGGCCAGGGAGTTGTACCTCCAGAGGTCCCTCCCAATCTAAATTATTCCATATTTATGCAAAGCACAGTTTTGGAATGCAATTATTACTTAATTTTTTTTATGTAGGTTCACAGCCTCAACTATCTCGAATGTGTTTTCATAGACAATAAATAGCATTGATCAAAATATGATCAATAGAGGCAAGGAAGTTGAGCAATCAGCCCAAATCTGGTTTCCTTCAAGTTTTACACCATTATAGACTCCCTGGCTGCTGGACAGCACCACAGTTTTTTCCTGTTAAGGAACCAAGTCAATAACTGATCAATTGTAGTCTGTATGTGAGGATAAACAGATAAAAGGGGTTAATGGTATTGTACTGGAATTTATGAATCCTCAGTTTTGGGGTGGTCCGTGGAGGTTGGAGAAAATCGGGATGTAACTTATATAGTTTTGGATATAATTCACTGATAAATCTGAACTCATTAAAGAGCACTCCCAAAAATATAGCCTACAAGCACAGCAGAAAGGCCTTTGAAACTAAATTGTTTTCCTAAAAGCAAGCACACAAACCATACACAGGTATAGTATACCGCAACCTGGAAAACCATACATAACCTCCATTCTATATCTCTTTCTGTTCTACAATATACTGAAGGGTACTGATAATCTTGAAGTTGTGTGATTAATTATTCACAGTTTTATGGCCTTCCTCTGAAACTTGTATAATCTCACATTCACATTTCTATAGCTTTCTCTTAGGAAACATAGGATGAATTTCAGTTTTCCTTGAAGTCAGCAGAAAACTTGCTATGAAAGTCTGAAGGGTTAGGACTTCTTCCACTGATGCTAGTTAAACTTCATAGTCAATAAGAGCGTATGTTCTCTTGACAGATGGCATTTGTTCTGTGAGATGAAGTCATATAAATGTGGACATGTCAGAGATTTTTTATCTAAAAGAAAAGAGAAAAAATCCCCAAGCATTACACAATTTCAAAAGCATTCTAGATGATGGTGGTTATCCCTTAATTCTTACATGTTGCTCCCTCTTCATCGTTGTTGGACATCATGACAACAGAGCTGTGTATATTAGAAGATATTCATTAGGAAGAATGTGGTGAAAACTATGACTGATTATTTTATTTAATTAAAGGTGGATGATGCTTCAAAGCCATTAGCTGGAAAGGTTCTTGAAATTTCCCAGAGTTACTTAAAAATTCATTTTTTCAGATCACATGGTATACCATTTAATAAAAAACACCATACTTATTGAAAAGGGAAAAAAAAAGCATACACAATTGAATGTGCTAAAATGGCAATATTCAATATTGCCAGGAATTTATAAGATATGCTTAATACTTCATTAAAACATGGGGGTCTATAGGAGTGTTTCTGGAACCTGATGAGAAATACTGAGTTAATCCTATCTTGTTACCACTACCATATCCAAGAAAATGCCATATTCATAATAACTGTAGGTCATGAAATGAAATTTGAACCAGACAAAACGTTTTTTTGATGCAGTCTTTAAGATTAAGCCACAGAGTCAATGCCAGCTCTCTCAGCAGCCATGGATGAAGCCCTTTGGGTCCAGTTGCTTTGTATGGGTCAAGGTTGCTCAAGAAACACCTGACTTCATTCTCATCCACTGCTGGTCATTATCCTAAGACCCTTCAATTAAGCATAAAGGTCTGTAAGACCTTATTGATGACTGAGCAAAGACGTTGAATACCTCAGCCTTATCTGTGCCTACTGTCACTAAGTCACTCACCTATTCAGCACTGGGCATATTCTTTGTTCAGCTTTAATCAGATAGTCCTCCCTTTTGTTTGTATACAAAAAGTAGTCTCAGGGGCCACTTCTGTTTTTTGTTAGCCACATCATATCTTATTAAAGAACTTCTATATTAATTGAGTTTGAAGAAATCAGCATGTAAAGATATTTACATTAATTTTTGCTGTTCTTTTTAACCTCTGGTCTTCCAATGAACTATTTTTCTTCACAGCTGATTTTTCTTGGCCATAGACAAGAGACTCATTTATTTAGTTTGTTTTTTTGTTTTGCTTTGGTCTGGTTTTTATTATTATTGTCTTCTTCTTGTTGTTGTTGTTATTATTGTTATTTCAGTGATACAGTTAGAGTACTACTAGAGTAAAAGACATTAAAAAAAAAGTCAACAGACCATATCCCAAAGGTCTCAACATTTTAACAGGAAATCAATCTGAAACAAACATGTGAAATGGGATTTTCTTAGGCTGTCTACAAAACAATATTTCTTATTGTGGTGAAAGTGTTATTTTTTGATGCAAGTTAACATTTGTACATTTTACAGAGTGATAATTTTAGGAAGCTATTTAAAATTCATTTACTGGCAGGCTGAGATGTCTGGGGAGTTCTAGGTAGCACAGAAGTATGAAGAGAAGGACAGTGGCAGAGACGGTAGCTATGAGATAAGACTCGAGTGAGCACAAAGGAATCAAGAAAAAATCATAAGAAATGGTAGCAGATATATGAACAAGAATTTGGCTGTACTTTTCAGAACATGTGATATTACTTGTGCAATTCAGTTATTGTCACGTATTTTATGTTAAAGTTTAATTTATATAAACCATCTGGACTGTTGATAGGTAAGAACTAAGAACTAACAAAAATCATACAGAAGTATGTCTGAAGTAGTTGTTTGCCAAAAAGATTCATTCATTGCTTATTTGGGTAAATACCACCACTCCAGGAGCTTTTTAAGCTCCAAGTCTTTTTAAGCAGTATTTTGGAGGAATGTACCAGCAGGTCATTCAGTTAATCCTCCAGTGAAAGCTATTACCAAAATGTGTGCATGTACACCTACTTTTTTCTACACGAGTACTACATTTTTATTGTGTACAAATTTTATGAGAAAGCATGGCTGTGATCAATGACATAATAGATTTTTAGCCTCTTGGAAATATTTGCATGACTATATACATAACATTTTTAAAGGATATTTTTATTCTGCTTTACACACTTTAGAAAGAGCGACCAAGTTATACTATCTCAAGATTGTAAAAAAAGTTTTATTGGCATAATGTGGGACAAGATTTTTGGTAAAGCTTTGTATTTTTCACTTACTTTCAAATGCCTGCGTGTGATTAAGTTTAGGATATAGTGCCTCTATATGCAGATGAAATTATTTTTTCTGAACTACAGATGTACAGAATTTTATAGCATTATCTGCTACAATATTTTCACTAGGATTAAAAACATTAGCAATCATTTTTCAAAACTGAAAACACCTGCACATTCATTATAAAAGGAATAACTGTGGAGGTGAGATGTAGCTCAAAGCGCTTAAGCATGGAGAACCAAAAGAACAGCCTTTTTGCATTGTATAGCAATTGTACTTGGTTACTTGATGTCATTACTCTCTGTATGTCTGTTAGACGCTGTGTTTAGTTAACATATGAAAAAATATTTCTGAAGTTCCTAGTGGCCTCTCCTAAAATGTCAGATCTCAGATTTTGTAGTGTTTTGTACTTCTTAAAGCAGAAAAGTTGATTTCACCCATGTGAATTTTCCTGTGGAAATACAGAAATAAAACAGACTGAATGACATGTTATAGGAGCCTCTATGTGTTAGATTACAGGCATTTCCACATGTAAACAGGGTGCTAACACTAACTCTTGCAGTAAGACAACCAAAGATTTTATTATCTTTCTCCCCTCTTGTCTCTCTTACATGCAAACCCATTATTTTTCTTATTTAAACCTTAGCAGCTAGATGATCATTGATTTTGTCAAGTGTTAAGTCAGCTTATTTAAAGGATGTCACACATTCCTTGTGTTAAGTAGGTTTCAGGCTTCTGACAAATTTCCATTGTATGCATCCAAAAATAAGTGCCTGATAGGCATTGTAATCCACCTTGGCATATGTGGAAGTTTACTTGACAACTCTTATGGCTGAGGCTGAAAGGAATGAAGGATTGCCCTGCATATAGGATGTAAGTTCAAATGGCAAAGGGACAAATGTGCTCAACCTACATGTAATTTTGCAAACATTCTGCAAAGAATGTTTAGTGCATTCATTTTGTCAAAGAATTTCCTTTATTACATATATTTTTTCCTCTCCTATAAATGTATACTTCTGCTGTGATCAGTTGTTTGAGAGTAGAAATACAGGGGCTATGTATGAAAGTGCTACAGTTAAATTATAGCTGACTAATGAACTCCACCACAAATGCTTTTATTATAGCCGTCAATATATTGCATTAAATATAGACAATGTAGTCGGGATTTTACAGTGTTCCCAAACAGCATACAATTGTACATAACATGTACATATGGGTGTTGGAGCTCAGTATTTGCATACAATTTACTTTTTGTATTGGGTTAAGGGCAGGGTGAGACTGCATTTTTGTAACACAGTCCTCTAACATCTGATGATGTACTAAATGTTTCCTCAGAGACTGACATTTTTCCTCTTTTTTAACTGACCCAAATGCTGTCATAGATCTAGAGATTTTTAGTGAATTTATGAAACATAGAAATTACAGAATCTTAGAATGTTCTTAGGCGTGCATTAAAAACCCCTCAATTGTTGGGGAGTGACAGAGGAGGAAAGAGGAAAAAGGAAGATGGAAGGAGAGAGAAAGAAAAAAAGTGGCTGCAGGATGAAGTTACATTCAGCATGTGATCATAAAAAAATAATGTCTCAGTGCATAGCAGGAATGGCTAATGAAGAGTAGATCCCAAGAACACTTTTAATTGGCAGGCGAAGCAAATTTGGGGTATTGCATATATGTGATAGGGGAAGGGGAAGGGGAAGAAGAAAAATGCTTGAAATTATGTTTGTAGATCATAGTGTTCTTGCAAGAGAAGTTGAAGATGGACAAGAAAATAAATGAAAAGTAGGGTGCAGAAGAACTACACCAAAAGTTATAAGGCTAATGAGGAGGGCCATCCAAAGAACATGATGCAGTTAAAATTAGAAAGTTAAAAGGAAATATGCCTAGGAAAAAGGCCTGGGGTAAACAGTATTTTAAGTTTTCCCTATTTAAGAATTGCAAGCTAAGGATAGGGAAAAAAAACACCAGAGGTGAGCTAGTGACCTCAGCAAAGAAGAAAAAATAAACCAGATTAGAACCACCATCCTGCATTTTCCTTGGAAGGATGACCAGGAGAATATCAGAAATGAAAAGATCTCATTCCAGTTGGCAGCTAGGACATTAGCTATATCAGGATATATGCCATATCAGGACTGCAAATTAAATTATATAATGTACACCTGTCATTTCACAGTAATAACCACGATGTCTCGTTCTGATTCTGCTGCTTGTATAGGAAAAGTGAGAATAAAGAGTGTTAGAATATTTGTGGATCATCTAGGGAATGACTTTGGGTAGATTTTTAGATATTTCTGTGATAGGAATTGGCAGCTTTTCTCTTCCAATAACTGTTCTCTAGCTTTCTGAGCAGAGTAAAGGATAAGTCTGTAACCACTTATGCAAATGACACTTTAAATTGGACTTTTCCCTATGAGAGTGTGATTAGAAATCTTTGTGAACCATTTCAAATTTATAAGAAAAATATCCCAGTCCTTGGCATAGGACACCAACCTGGGAACTTCCAATTTTTGTCTGTAAAAGAAGCCCTTGAAACCCCAGGTAGTCAGCGCTGTTTTATTCGAATTTTCATCCAAAATCATTTCAGATATCTGGTGTTTTCAAAACCAGAAATTTATCAAGACTGTATGAAACCACCCTTCAAAACTAAGCACATTTCAGCCAAGCATGTTCATTGTTTTTGTTGTTCTTTTGATTTTTTTTAGGGATGAGTTTCTTGGCTGTGATGAGTTGGAATAATTCTCTCGATACCAATTTGATTAGTCATATTTACAGCAAATATATATTTATTAAGAATTTTCTTATAATCATTAACATTCAAAAAGATGTCTCTTTTTTTTTTTAATACTAGTACACACTAATGCAAAATAATTGACAAAAAAAAAAATAATTATTTTTCCAGATTTTACATCTCCCAAATCATGCTTCAATCTGTTGATTAACATCTGGCCTTTCAGAGAGAGAAAATTCTGTGTTTCTTCACAGCTTTTCACATCTCTGTATAAACCTGGATCCATATTTCATCTACCTATGCATCTATTTCTATATGACAGAATTTCCAACATTTCTAGGGTTTTTTGAGAAACACTTTCTTTCCCACAGTTCATGATTATCTACTTTCTTTCTTTGACAATAATGAACACAATCCTTTTGTCATCACCTTATTGCTTATGTAGCTGTAGGATTAGTGAAATTTTAACCATGTTTGTACATGGCTGAGAAATTAAAATCAATAAAGAAAAATCAAGTCAGATGATCAGTCTGAGCTTCATGGATGGAAAGTGCAGAGAGTATCTGGGAATCAGTGAAATTAATGCTGATAAGCTGTCCAATGCCACTGAATGAAGAAAAGAAAAAGAAAAAAAAAAACCAAACCCACAAAAAAAAAAAAAAAAAAAACAAACCAAAAAAACCCAAAACGTTCTGTCCTAAATTATATGAAAAAAAAAATCAACCCACAAAAAAAACCCCTATTGCATTCTACCATAGTTGGTTGTACCTGTTCCTGAAGAGTGGGTGGGAACACATTACAAATAAACTTTTGTTAGTGTTTGTGAATAATACTGCATCAGTACTGTATAAAAGGATGTATCGGGATCACTAGTTCTCTTATGAACTTGGAATTATTGTAGATGTCTTAGGTATAGGACCATTCTGCTTAAGTTAAGTATGCTGCCAAAGACTGTTACAAGAGAAAAATCAGCACTCTACATACCTGTATAACTTGTCTAGTTTCTGCCATGGTTGGGTGGATTTGTATTTTTTGATCTAATTAATGTCAGCCCTTATGTGATTTTTGCCTTTTTCTCATTTCCTTTTTTTCTGGAGTTTATTGTACTCCTTCAGACTAATATGTAAGTCATCCTTAACGTCTCATTCTAGGATTTTTTTTTTTTTTTTTTTCATGGATAGTTGTGAAAAAAAGTGATACACATTTTATTCTTTTTGTTAATATTTAGCCTGCATCTGCATATCATTCTCTAATGCTATGCCAAAGACCATATTCAGTGCACATAACTGACTATTACAAAGACATAGGAAGTGTACTTCTGTAATGAGGGAGAGGGAAAATGACTACTTTAAATTTATGATTTACATGACTAACCTTAAAGAAGAATTCTCAGTGTATTGTGGCTGAGAAACTTAAAGATGATTGCTGCAGTACTCCAAGAAGGGAAATTTAGAAAAGATAAAGGAAAGGAAGTGCATGTGCATTATAGTGACAGAAAATATTATAAACTCTGACAGTCTCCAAAACCATTTCCTCTCTACAAGTGTCAGAAGAAAAGGAAAGTAGCAGGTTTTGCCAGAAAATGAGAGAAGGAAATTCTAAGCTGTGTATTTTAAGTCTGTGTTTAGTTGCTTAAAAATACTTATTTATGTTGATGTAAACATATTTAGTAACTGTTTTTTAATTTTCCCCTTAAAAAGGTTCACATTTGTTTAAAGTAGGACCATATCACCTAGTTAAGGAACTTAACCTATGTGCCTCCTTAAAGAGCCTACTAAACTGGTGCTCTTTACCAAATTTAGCTATCTTTATAGAACTTAAGAACATCTCCTTGCAAATTGTGTCTCTCTCCACTTTATTATATATCGAAATTAACTGCAAAGACAAATCCTTTAACTGAGGAAATCTCTGTATTTCATGCTGTTTGGGGGGATTTTTCTGGAGAAATATCCTAATGGGAATTTTCTCATCTTTTTCCCCATTAACTACCTCTAGAGACTGAGCCAGATAAACCTTTGTATTTAACCAATATGGCTTGCATTTGCTTTAGGAAGCCTGTTTCAAGCAGCATAATATTTCACTGCATTTAATTAATTTAGTTTAGGTATGTACAGTACTATTTCCAGTAACTACAATATCCAGAAACAGTTGGAAGGACATTAATTTCCTATCTAAAAATGCAAATAAGTGGAAAGTAAAGCATAAAATTACTTTCTGTACACTATATACGATATTTGTCATTGATATGTTGCTTTAAGTATGACAATTCTATTTATTTAGATATGTGATCATTAGCTTTGACTCTTGTTTAATGTATGTTAGCAAACATTACTTGGAGGTAAATCCGTGCATATATTGCAAATGTATTAATTAAGGCTGTCTCATTTATTGGGGCTGACAAAAACCTTCTTCTTCTACCCACCTCATTTCAGATGAACCAAACCTCATATAAAATAAGACAGAGTAAACCTCTTTCTTTTCTTATTTGCTTTCCAATCAGTTTTAGGAAGCCTGAGTTCCCATGGCTTGTGCCTACTTTAAATGTTGGACAAATGCATGCACATCTTACTGAAATCAGTGGGGCACCGCATAAATGATTTTTTTTCTTAATCTTCCTTTTTTTTTCCCATGTACTTTTTCAGACACGGTAACTCTGGATACATTCTTAACTCTAGAACAAATTGAGTGATTTATATATCTGTGCACCTCCATATTTGTCAGAATCTCAGAATCTCAAGACCTGTAAAGTGGATGTATAAATATCCTAGAATACTCTGTCATGGTATTGTGGGCTTAGGCAAGTGTCTGGTAAATCATAAATCCAATAAAAACTTCTTGTTTTCCTGAAAATGTTCTCTTAAAATGTGATCTTTATATTTTAAGGTGAATGCATCCATTTTTATGCTAACCCAAATGTTCAGATAATCACTACATGTTTAGCAATGTACCTGTGAAAATCTCATTGTATGTGTCATGGTTTATCCCCAGCCAGCAACTAAGCACCATGCAGCCGCTCACTCACTCCCCCCCATCCCACTGGATGGGGAGAAAATCGGGAAAAAAAGTAAAACTCCTGGGTTGAGATAAGAAAGTTTTAATAGAACAGAAAAGAAGAAACTAATAATGATAATGATAACACTAATAAAATGGCAACAGCAGTAATAAAAGGATTGGAATGTACAAATGATGCACAGAGCAATTGCTCACCACCCGCCGACCGACACCCAGCTAGTCCCCGAGTGGCGATTCCCTGCCCCCCACTTCCCAGTTCTTATATTAGATGGGATGTCCCATGGTATGGAATACACCGTTGGCCAGTTTGGGTCAGGTGCCCTGGTTGTGTCCTGTGCCAACTTCTCGTGCCCTAGCTGGGCACGAGAAGTTGAAAAATCCTTGACTATAGTCTAAACACTACTGAGCAACAACTGAAAACATCAGTGTGTTATCAACATTCTTCGCATACTGAACTGAAAACATAGCACTGTACCAGCTACTAGGAAGACAATTAATTCTATCCCAGCTGAAACCAGGACAGTATGAAACAAAACCTTCAAACAAGTAGAAAAAAAAATTGTATGTTTACATATTTGCTTATACAAGACATCACTATACATCTTGAAATAAAATGAGGTCTGAGACAGAAATAAGGGTAGTTACACCATTCCATCATCTCAGCAGCTGGAAATTTGACCCTTAGTGTGTGAGGAAGATGCTTCAAAATGGAAATCCAGAGCCATTTTAGATGCCCTGGCTCTCATTCTTGAACTCTTGCTTCTTCTATGGAGCTCCTGTAAGTCCCATCCTCCCATGCCAGAGTTATATGTGTGTATATATATATATATATATGAAACATATATATATCTATATGTTTCATATAATGGCTCTAGATACCCATATTTAGGCAACAGAATTTTAGGCAACAGTCTCCGCAGAACTTCAAACTGTGCTTTTAGTGAATTCCAGTGTCTCTGCAAAATAAACAGCCTTTCTTTTTCTTTCTTTTCAACCTTCATCAGAAGGAGAACAAGAAAGGATGAAAAGAGAAAAATCTTTCCAACTCATTTGATATCAGGTTTGTTTATGTATGTCTACCTTACATTGTTATAATTAATATTACGTGTTTTCCTATAAGTTCAGTAAAATGTCATAAGCTTAATTTAATTCTGTCATCTATGGTCAGTTTTGTTCCCAAAAGAATCATTGGCAACCTACTTCTTATTTACTCTCAGTCTTTTTTATTTTAATATCTCTTTCTATAGTGTATATTCACACATTAAGGTATTTTTACAGTATTGATAAAATATTAAAGAACTTTAAGATTAATCCATTTATTTTTTTCATTGAAAATAATGTTGGTCTTGCATCTGGAATACATTGTGTGTGCTGATAGTATTATGTCTTTGTCACTAAATTTCTTGTGGTGTTTTTAGCGTTTTGACAAGAAGACTTCATTTGTAAGAAAATGGATATTCAAAAACTTGTATAATGTCTTTCTGAAAATTCTGGATGGAGGGAATAAAAACACCACCTCACAACAGAAGCCATATTCAAGCCTGCTTCTACTTTTCCTAATCTATTAACTTCTCAAGGAAAACATTGTTGAAATGCAAGAGAAGAAAACAGTGAAATGACTAATAGTAGAGGATATAAGAAAAGGCTTTGCACAGGGCTTAAACAAGTTCCAAAAGTTACGGTTAATTCATCCTCTTGATCATCAAACAGAATTAGTAGCTGGAAATGTGATGAAAGACATTACTGGGCTTTGATCAATTTAACAGTTTTAAGAGAAATTGTGTAAAGTGTCTGCAGTCAATCAGTAACAAAATGAAAGGGAGCTGCATGAATGTATATGTGAGGCATTATCGGAGCTACTTTTGCATCAGTACAACTTTCATTGTGTAATGAGTAGCCAGCAGTGCTTAGAGGGCTCAATAATCCTTACTGAGGACAAGCAGTTCTGAACAGTACAGTTCATGTCCACCTTGGCTTTCTCTTACAATATAGATAAATCAGTTCTGACGTGATCGCAATTGGAAAGAATCATGTGCATTATTTTTAAAATTATAATTCTTGATTTACATCAAACTTGTTTTTATCAAAAATGATCTATGGAAAGTTGAGTTTCATCTGGGGTTTCTCTGTTCTGCAGGAAACCTTGCAAAATAATCTTTTCAGCAAACTTAGGGAATATCTGTCTTCATTCAAGAGCTAGGTTTGCTTCAGTGCTCTGTTTTTCTACTTTACCAAAAATCCATGGGTGAAGGGCTATTGAATGATACTTTTGAGACTTCTGATGTCGCATTTACACATATACACTATTATCTGAAGTGATAAAATTTTTATGACCTTTTGGTGAGGTAGTTCATATCTTAACAGATTTGAAAAAAATAGTAATAAAGCTCTTCTTTCACTTGTCTTAACTACCTTCTTAAGTATTAGCTGTCAGGCACATTCATTAAATTATGGCAGTAGAAAAGTATTCAGAATTTTGAACCAGGACTAGACAGTAATTCAGAAAAGCTGAAAGACCTCTTCTGCAGTCACAGAAGGTATTTTTAAAAAAGCATGCAGTCATGGCTGTCTTCTCCAGAACCAATCAGGAAGATGAAATAGAGCACTGTGGTCTTTGGAGGAAATAAGCAAGCCTGATGTTTTATTATCTTGCTTGGTTTTAATACATATCTATACAAAGTCTGAGTCAAACATTTATTCTGAATTGGTTTTTAAATTCTCACTTTATACAGGAATAGCAGATAGTACATGATAAAGTTTGACACCTGCTTTAAAGGAGGTTTGACATTTGAATACTTCATCTAGCCTTCAGGACATAAGTAATGTATTAATACAAAAGCAGTTTCAAGAATACAAAAGGAAAGAGGAAAAAAAAAAAGCATGTGAATGTGTAGAAGAATGCTGATAAATTTTGTATTGGTTTATTGCTTTCACTTAGACAATTGCTTTTCAAAACACCCAAATAAAAGATGGCTTTTTGTTTGTCTCTTTCATTTTGTTGAGTAAGGATCTAATTACTTTACACTCTAGCTTCCTCAAATTTAGTTTCACATAGTGGAATTTCTGTATGTCAAAGATAAATCATGATCCATATTGTTGAATTTGGTTATTTACACATATATATTTTCTCTCTGAAGTATGAGAGAACCTTATATTCTGAGACTTCTCCAACAAAATTTGAGATAATTATTTTTTAAAATAATAAAAGAAAGACATTTAAACACACACATTTGTGTGTGTTTTAAGTTAATTACATTTCATTTTTGAATGCCATCTCTTACCTGGGCTGCATAAAAAAAAACATGGCCAGCAAGTCAAGGGAGTTGATTTTCCATTTCTGCTCTGCTCTTGTGAGACCCCACCTGTAGCACTGCAGTCAGCTCTGGGGTCCTCAGCACAAGAAAGACCTGGACCTGTTGGTGCAGGTCCAGAGGAGGTCCAGAAAAATATTCAGAGGGTTGGAACACCTCTCCTGTAAGGAAAGGCTGAGAGAGTTGGGGTTGTTCAACTTGCAGAAGAGAAAACTCCAGGGAGACCTTATTGCAGTTTTTCAATAATTAAAGGAGGCTTATAAGAAAGACAGAGACTTTTTACCAGGGCCTGTAGTGACAGAACAAAGAGTAATGGTTTTAAGATGAAAGAGGGTAGATATAGATTGGATGTAAAGAAGAAGTTCTTTACTGTGAGAGTGGTGAGACACTGGAACAAGATTCCCAAGAAGTTGTGGATGCCCCATCATCAGAAGTTTTCAAGGTCAGGTTGGATGGGGCTTTGAGCAACCTGATCTAGTGAAAGATGTCCCTGCTCATGGCAAGAAGGTTGGACTAGATGATCTTTAAAGGTCCCTTCCAACCCAAACCATTTTATGGTTCTATGGGGGTTTTTGTTGATATAATATTATGACCATTTTATAGATTAGTAAGGTGAAATCTGTCCACCTTGAACTTGGACATCAGTAGGTGAAGTTGCCACATCAGGTCATTTTATAATCAAGGAAGGAAATAGATTCCTTTCTGGCTATGATTTATAAATTCTATTTTGATATCTGTATGAAGTCAGTCAAATGCCACTAACATTTTTTTTTAAGTATCTAAATAAGAGAGAAAAATATATGAGAACTATTACTAACAAATACCCAATAAAACATTATCCACAAAATAATTTTGGTATAAAAGAGCAAAAATATGGTTTCAGGTAAGCATGATGCCATGGTTAAGTGGAAAATTACAGTTCAAGAAACAGAGTTGTTTTTAACTCTGTCATGGAGTACCGCAGAACCCCAGAATAACACAATGGCTGAGGTTGGAGGGGAGCTCTGGAGGTTGTCCTGTCCAATCCCCTGCTCAGGCAGGGTCACCTAGGGCCAGTGGCACAGAACCATGTCCAGACAGCTTCAGAGTACCTCCAGGGCTGGTGTTTCCATAACCTCTCTGGGCAACCTGTAGCAGTCCTCAGTCACCCTCACAATACAGATTTTTCTCCTTATGTTCAAATGGAACCAGTGAGAGGTTACAGATTATTACCTTGTAATAATATTCACTTTAAGTAGATACTGAATAGTAATTACCTATTAAAAACTTTAATGTCTTTTAAAATGTTTCATTGTTACAGCAAATATAGTCAATAATTTGTGAACGATTAAACACCATGTATATTTTAAAAGCTGAAGTATTACCCTAGCAAAACGATAAAATTTCAAATGTTCTCTGCAGGTTGTTACTCTCTTGAAATTGCATGGGGTTTGGTGAAGAAATTGATTAAAATTTAAATAGAAAAGAAAGATCATAAAGGTTTACTTTTTAAAGGTTATGTGCACTGAAAATTCCTTGCCTTGTTGAAAATTTTGAAAAACTCATACATTCAATGAATATAATTTTAATACTTTGAATTATGTTACATAATAGTATTTATTTTTCAGTAATGTCATATACTTCTTTGTTGTTGTTTATCCTGAGTTAAAATACTTAAGGATATATTTAAAGCATGATGCATGGCTGAAGTTAAACATATACTTCAGTTATTTGCTAGACTTCCACCTTAATCTGTAAAGAGATCTGTGAAAAAAGTATAGTTAAAAACCAGGTAGTTAAGAGTATTAATTTTGTTGTGTATTACTGTTGAGTAATGTCTTTTTCATACTATTCTCACTATTATCTTTGCTTAATAAATACCATGTGTTCATATCATTAAAATTCAAAGCCTTCTTTTGCAGAATTTTTCTAAAATAAAACAGCAGACAAATCTTTCTAGATAAAGATATGTACATATCTGTAATAAGATGAAAAAATATCCTAATGTCAAATGAGAAATAATCTCTTTTAAGCCTACTAATCTTTTTAAATGGCCATGCACTACATAAAATATAAAAAGAAAACAAAAATAGAGGGAGAAAATTTCCTAAATATTTCAGAAGCATTTTAATGATTTGGTAATGTTTTAGCATCAAACCCACTGAAAATTAGCTTTGAAGAGATGAGTTTACTGAGAAGAAATTAAGAAACATTGGGTCTAAGAAGTGCATTCACACAGCATCTTCTTGGCTTGGTACTAAAAACATTGGTGACTTCTTTGTATTTTCATATGTTCTTATAAGTTAATTGTATTCCCTGATTCCCAAATAAAGCAAACAAAACATGATTTGATTAGTCTAGATTAATGATGAACTAGAGGAAAAATACAGTATCATTAAAAAAAAGAGAAGTAAAAACACTCAGTGTTTCTATTTTTCTTTAACTTTTGGTCTCAAGTCCTCTTCTGCATCAGCCTAATGGTTTCTGTACAAGGTAAATTTTGAGGGACAAGCAATGAAGAGTATTAGGTAGACAAGATGAATTATGTTGCATCAGTGCTGTCTCAAAAAATAGAGAAAAAAATAAAGAAATGTAATTTGCTTAGGCCCAAACTGTTTTAATGTCTTATTTGGAGACTGCAATGACTTATTTACTTCAATTCAGAAGTTGTAATGGAAGTCTGCCATGGTTTCCACTTGACAGAGGGCTGCTGCCAACCTACTTGATGGTTGACTACCAGTCAACTGTCAAGAACCCAGTGACTTCCTTTCATGAAGGGCTAAGGTGCAAAAAACCCTGGAGCTGGCTCCAGATGTTATTGATGAGAGTCACCTGACCAAATGAAGAAGTCTGTAATTTGGACTTCTACCTCTGAGTTAGTCATCCTAGATTTCCTTTGCAGACAGTGAAGAAAAGTAGCCATTTGCATAAAACAAAGTTAATCCAAGAAAACATGCACATGTATAGAAGGTAATTGCAATGTGTATTGGTCCTTTGATCAGAGCACAAACAGTTGGGGTTTTTTTGGTTTACAGGGAAAAGAAGAAACACCAACAACCCAACACATTGGAATAAGGAAAGAAAATCTGCTTCTTTTGGCAGCAGCTCAACTACAGGTTTACTTTAAATGTCCATGAAGATATAAAGTTACAGCAAGTGATTTTTCAAGTTTTCTGTTTTCCATCATAATCTTTTACATTTACAGTGATCCATTTCTTTCTTTGTTACACCACTTGCTGGAGATATAGTTCAGGGAATTTTACTGAGTGATATGCATAGTTGATAAAAGTCATAGAGGGCATGAATATGCAGTGTGCATAACAAAACTAATGGAAGATTTAATAAGTTAATTCCCTCTGCCTCTACTGCTTTACTACCTGTATTTTCTACAGTGTCTATTAAGAATCCTTAATCATATTGCTATATAAAACAGATTTAGCTAGCATTTATTTAGAAACAGGAAAAGTAAAATAATATGTGCAAAACCTTTAAAGGCAAGTTTAAAATACTGATGTGATGGAAAGGTGATATGTCACAGTGAACTAAAACCATGTGTGACATCTTTCACATCAAGCTATTTTTCTTGACTAGAAGAAAAAAGAGAAACTAGTCACCCAGTTTCCTGCTGTGGTTAACAAAGGTAAATACTTCTAAGATCCATTGTAGAATAAGAATGCTACAGAGGGGAAAGACTTGCCACCTGAAAGCACCCCTTTTGTTCTTTACTCTGCAGGTGTCTGTATAACTAACAGCACAGTTCAAGCTTTGGTGGTAGGAGAACTGTTCTATGTTTTCTTTCTCCCCTCAAAAAGAAGGGTCAATTGTACAATATAGTATTTGCATAGTCAAACTCATTCTTTTGAAAGAAATTGAGAGAATTGCTTGTAAAGAGGAGTAGAATGTGGTTTGCTTGAATAAAAAACATACTCAGACTGGATAATAATCCAAAAGTGTGTTTATGTGGCCTCTTTTTTTTTTTTTTTTTTTGTTGTTGTTGTTGTTGTTGTGAGCAACTTACTGTATTAATAGCACTCTGTGCTACATGTCTGATGCATAAAAGAAACCAAAGCTTTATCTTAACTGACCTATAAAAATAATTGATCCGGGAAACAAGTGTTGTCACTGTTTTTACTAAGAATATTTGCAGAGTTTTCACAGTCAGACCTTAGTTCCTCTTGGACTAAACAGTTTCCCTTTTATGAATTCCTTTTTTTTTCTCAAATGCATTTGTTACAGAAATAAAAAGTGGTGCCATCGCTGAGTAGCTTCTATTATTGCTTGATAATACATGAATAAAAATATCCATGTAACAGTAGTTTTGTTACCCTTCTTTAAAGGAAGACAGGTATTAATACACTATTTTATTATAAGAATTCATTTTCCTAATGATAAGCATATAGAAGTCTTATTCATATTAGGACAGTATCATTACAGATGAGAGGGACAGCTGTGATGTAAAAATATCCTTTTTATATAACAAGTGTTTAAAATAACAGAAATCTGCACATCAAAGTCAGGAAGAAAAAATAGGGATTAAAATTAACATCAAATGATGTCTGTATACTAAAAATATATTTTATTTAAATATTTTTGTATTGCTATTTCTATGCCTTAAAAATTATCAGGATTTGTATCAACTAATGTTAAAACATGTCTGAATGGTATTTTATTCTTTACTAAAAGTTTCTAAATCAGAATTTAAGAAACAAGGAGGAAGAATTGACTAAAGCATTGAGAATGTAAGTTCTGGTTAGCCATAGAACATCTCTTAAAAAACAGAAATGTATATAGATTATAGATTAACTTTTTTGTTTTATTCCATTTTTATTAAAATGATCTCCAAATGTGTTTGTTTTGTGTGTAATACTACATATGTTAAGATGTGGTATTTATAGGATGCTGTGGTTGTGTGTATTGTGACATTTATGGATGATATACAGATGTATTTATGGACTTAATTATTCTTTGTTCAGGGAACATTGCATCAGTAGGAAAACATCCAGACTGCAAACTAAAACCCTCAGAATGAAGGAGCACAGAATTATACACCCTTTAAGTGAGATATCACAAAATTCAAAGTATATTTTATTTCCAGCACTCTTGGTTAGATGATCAGATGATTCTCGATTGCAATCAAATGCACCCAGCCAGGACTTGGAGTGTACATGATTTTTAACCCTGATTGCTACATCTCAGCTTAATAGTTTGCAGATTGAACATTCACAGAACATTATGTAAGTGGAGTTGGAATATCAACCTTTTGACTCACACTTAATGCTAATGGCAAAATTTTGGCTTAACGGAAACACATTTAAATTGCAGGAAAATTAATGAGCTAATATCAGTGTTCAGAACCAAATAGCTTGATTAATGGTTTCTGTCTTTTGTATATCATACCTCCACAATACTCCAAGTAAATATTTGCAAATGTAAATCATGTCTCAGTTATGTGCCAGCTCCACATAAACTGAATGTATTACAGTATGTTGCAATTTTTTATGTTCAAATTATCAACACATTACAGCATTACAGAATTCTGTCTTAAGTATTTGATGAAATATTTTCGATCATCATTCCTATTTACAGTGCATTAAATTAAAGTAAAAATTTAGTAGAAATTTAGGCATTTCTTGCCACATTTCTGTCTTGGAGAGAAGCTTTTATTTCAGAGGTATCACTGTCAAACCAAATATTATTACTTAAACAGTTTGTTGGGGGGAGAGGGGGGAAGACATTAGGTTATTCATTTGAATACAGTCCATGTTTGTTGCTTGTAAAAGTTATTGTTCTCTGATATCTTTTCCAATCCTCTATGAAATGAACTTGTCCTTGAACAAGTCCTAATGGGCATTACAGTAAAACCACTAGCTCACATTGCCAGAATTATTTTCTTTATATAACAGAAAGAGTTGGGCAGCTAGTAAACTTGTTTGCGGGTTGAAGCTGTGGAAAGTAGTGGTTTGCACCAGTTTACATAAAGCACAAATACTTAAAATAAGTATTTCTGATGTTATGTGACTACAACTGAATCTCTCCATTGACAATTCAAATGGAAAACTTCACTGCTAGGTTGATTTTCCTCCTACATATGTGTACAGAAACTAATACAACAGGCTACAATATAAAGAGTGAATTTCAGTGTTTCCACTGAAGTATAAACATGAGATGCTAATATGAATTAATGTGCTTTGAGAGTTTTTTGGAGAGAGTGCAGGAGAAGTTTTCAAATGACAGCAAGTCTAATAAATAGCAATTTCAATGACTTCTCTGATGTTCTAGTTTATGATTCAATGTAAATGTTTCGATGACATTGAGAATCCAAAGTCAAGCCTTTGAAGCTGCCTAGTTGCAGTAATTCAAGTTTAATGTGTCAAAAAATCTTCAGGTTAAAGAGACAAAAGAATTCTGACTGCAGTGGAAACCAGGAAATCTAATTTGAAGTAACACTGGACATACTAGTTTACATAAAACAAATAACAACCTCTACCTTCAAAATGGAGTTCCTAACTATCCTTCTCATAGGGTCCTATATAACATATTTTTTCATAAATCTGTAGCTCTTTCTTTTTTTTTTTTCAAAAGGTAATAGAAAGGATGTCTCAGTTACTAAAAAAAAAATCAGGAAGAAATGGATCTTTTTTTTAATTCAGTGTTATTTGGAAAGTTCATTTATCTCTTATAAGCCTTAGCAATTTATTAAAAGTCTGGGAGTGTACTGGGTTTGGCTGTGATACAATTAATTTTCTTCACAGCACCTCATATGAAGCTGTGTTTTGGATTTGTGACCAAAACAGCATTGATAACACATTGATGTATTAGCTATTGCTGAGCAGGGCTTGCACAGAGCCAAGGACTTCTGTTTCTCAAGCTGCCCAGCCAGTGAGCAAGCTGGGGGGTGCACAAGAAGTTGGGAGGGGACACAGCTGGGACAGCTGACCCCAACTGACCAAAGGGATATTCCACACCAGGTTACTTGGCTTACCCAAGTAACTGTTTAATGCAATGGACCCCTGCTTTCCTGGAAATGGCTGAACACCTGCCTGCCCATGGACAGTAGTGAATGAATTCCTTATTTTGCTTTGCCTGCATTTGCAGCTTTGCTTTACCTGTTAAACTGACTTTATCTCAACCCACAAGGTTTCTTACTTTTATCCTTCTGATTCTTTTCCCATCCCAGTGTGGGCGAGTGTGCGAGCAGCTGTGTGAGGCTTAGCTGCCTACTGGGGTCAAACCACTATAAGGGGTAGCAATTTTTTTAAAAATGTCTTCCTTCCTTATTTGAAGAAGAAGCCATTGAAGGCATGAATAGAAAGTCCTAACAAGAGAGAAAACTAATTTCTTAGTTTCAGGCTTCTAAAAAAGTTAAATAAAGACAAGATATGCAAATGTTGATCTTGCAACAGGAAGCATAATGTAGATTGTATGAGTCTCTCATATCGTGACTGCTAAATTAGTGCTGTGCAGACATTAGACAGTATTATGCTATTTGATGATTATTTTCAACCAGAGATCCTATGAAAACAAGGGTCAGTAAAAGTGGGACGTTATAGAATTCCTACCCAAATATCCTCTTCCAAATTTCAGCAGTTTTGCTACCACAGTTAAGTCTTTCTAAGGGTCTTAAAGAATAATGTTAATTACAAATCTAGTAATAAATCTGCAGATACCCTAGTCTTAATCTCAAGTTTCATAAAATTTTAGTAGCATGCCTTCAGAATGTAATAGGAATAAATAATGTGAAGCCAAGAATTAAGGTTCAGAAGTAACGCCCTCTGCCTTATCATACTGTATCAATACCATATTGTTGGAAATAGGGAAAGATTTTCTTCAGCATGAAAGAAAATAAACAAAATTCAAGAATCTTAGCTTGGGTTTGGAAAGGGTATGCTTCTGCTTTACGTTAGTACCATTTTCCCAGTGGTCAGAGTAACCAAATACCCTCTTTAACAAAGAAGCTTCAGTGTAGTTGTACACACTTGGGACTCCAGAACTTTGCTTGAGATACTCCAGCAAATCAAGACTGGCATCAGGCTGACACTTCAGAAGCACATGTGCCTCCCATAAGCCCTTTGTTATATCTGCTCCTATCGTGTGGATATATTTTAAGCTCTAAGTCTTATCAAATGTTACTAGACACCTGTGTGTGGACACAAGTAGATTTAGGTTAGATTCCCCTTAAAATCAGCGTGAGCTTAGATAGCCTATTTCACATGTAAACATCTACAGTCAGATAAATAAACTGAGGTGTCTAAAAGCTGGAGCTGCATCCCAGATCAAAGTTCTGGCTTAATCTAAGGGAGATATGGAGACACTGGAGAAGTTAAAAATGAACTTTTAAAAACACACTTTCAATCATGTTTTTGTAATTTTCTTACTTTTAGGTATTTTATTCCATTACTTGCAAACTGGTAATCTATTGCTCTGAAATTTAGCAAATAATGAAATTGATTTTTGGTAATCTGACACATAAGAAGGCGTATTTCTCACACACATAATTTACCACCAGGCAAGGTTTCTGGATTAATTGGAGACTTAGTATCACAGGAATAAGTGGAGAAAAAGTTGACTGACCTTCAAAACTGAAAAAACCTCTATGGGACACAGCTGTTTGTGGAAAGCACATCTGACTGAACCTGAGGAACCACAGTTTGTGATGCGCTAAATAACTTTATGAAAGGATATGTGTTCTACTTACATAGAGACTGCCTTCACACAAATTAAGAAGTCTCTATGAATTAACACCAATAACATTCTTTTTAACCCAAACAGATCTTTAGAATACACAGAAATCTTGTAAGTTATTACTTCTTTATGTTTTTTCCCACTCTTCTGCAGGAACAGTCTGACACTAATATAATGGATATGTGTGAAGAAACTAAGTGGGTTGATATGAGTGATGCAGTATGATCAAAGATGGAAAGAGTAACCAGTTGTGAGTAAATTAGATACTTTCTATCTGTAATTTATTAATAACAGTAACTTATTTACTAATTTTCAACACAGAAATGAAGTTAAATTTAGAATTATTGAATTATTTGAAAGAAAATGTAAGGTAGTAATTAGCTGATTAACTTCTCTTGAGAAACATTTAAATCACTTCTAAGTAGATCATGATGTAATTTCCCCAATAAAAAATATTTAATTATAAAATATCAGGCAAATTCAGGAGGCCTCTGTGAGTAACAGAGGTTCTCTGAAGACAGTTTACACTTTATGGCTATAGTATCCATTCCATCTGTACTCTGATAGGTAAAGCTTTCATTTATGATTAAAGGTACGCAGTCAAATAACGTTTTTGTCCTTCCAGTTAGTTAAATTTGGCTTTATTCTTTTCCGTTGTCCCTTTAAAATTCCAGACACAATTCATTTAAAAATTGCTTATGTAAATAAATGTGTATGAAATCAGAAAGATTTTTTTGATGGCTGATATTAAATAAAAACAGAACACAAGTGATAAATTTTTATCTAGAAGAAACAAACAAAAAGAAGTCAACTACTGGTAAAAACTACAGCTGGAACCAAGTATGCTAGGTTATTTCTGCCACCTGAGACCTTTTTGCACATCTTAAAAAAGAAATATGTTAAATGTGTTGAGGGAGGGAGGTCAGTGGCATTAAGCTGAAGCATTTATTATGGTAGTCACATGAGGACTTTAGCAGCAACTTACTCATGAAGTATCATTTCCCCTCTTTTAGTCAGGAGAAACCAGATCCTCACTTTTTCCTCCTTTGGGATGCTGGAAGAGAAATGCAGTGGCACCAAGTGAGACACAGCAAGTAGATATTTGCAAAGAATTTGATGGTACATTTACTTTTGGACATGTTCTTATTGAAAATATGTTAATTGTAGCCCCACTGAAAAACACTGAAGTACTTACAGTCCAAAAAAACCCCTTCCATAGTTTTTGTTATCAAATATAACTTGTTGTCCTATGATTTTGTTAACAGTATCCTTTTTGATTCTTTTATTGGGTGAATTTGGTTACTAATTACATGTTTCATACATTTACTACAGGAATGTGAGGAATGCTGGTTGAAACCCAGCAACTAGTAAATTATTTTCTTTTCGGTTAAGAGAGAGAATATAAAAATCATAACTATTAAAAATACATGGTTATTTTTGCCTTAGTTTAAAATCCACACAAATAATAGGAGAAAACCCACGTACTTTAATAATTTCTGGTTCAGCTTTGTTATACAATTGTTCTATGTCTCTATCAGCCATGACTCACTTCACTGATAATGTGTGATTCTCCTGTGATTTCCATCTTGCATAAAGTTACTCATATTGACTGTGGGTGTTTAAAGAATACTCATACTCTATTCAGTTTTCAGCTGTTACCCACATGGTGGTTTTGAACTTTTTACATGCCACAGCTTGTTTACTGAGGAGGCACTGCACTTTTTCACTTAAAAATGTTTTGAAGAAAAGTGACAGATACAGTTTCTTAATTTTCAATGCCCTTCAAAGGTGTGACCTACTTCCTCAGTCTCCATGAGCAGCTGTTTTAAAGGTTATTAGACTGTGTAAAATCTATTGAGGACAAAATACTAATCACACACAGTTGTATATCTGACCTCATAAAGACTATAAAAACATGTCTAGAGGAGATTGAGATACGAGTATAGCACTATTTATTTAAAGCAAATTTATTTATTGTAGTTCATTTTGGTTTGTACCTGGTTCCATGCTACACTTATGATTTTCAAACCTATCACTACACAGTCTACACATATCAGGAACTGCATCATAATGAAACAGTATTTCATTACCAGTATTGCCTACAGATTGCACTTCACTTTTAACAAACATTTTCTCTCTCTCTTTTTGTTGTTGTTGTTGTTGTTGTTGTTTTGTTGTTTGCTTGCTTAACCTTTGCTCATTTTCTCCAGGCTTAAAAATTCTTGGAAATCCCAAGAATGTCTTTGGATGCATCCACAGGTGCATAATGCATGAATGTGCCATTTCAACCATCCCTATGCTGCAGCAAAAGTCTTAAGTACGTTGCAGGTCAGTTGCCTTTTTAACATGTACAGTCTCTTCATACATGGTAAATTAAGAGTGCTCAGAATCCCTTTGACTTAACAAATCTGAAAAGAAAGGTGGAACATATTCCTTCAACTCAGGAAAAATCCCCAAACAACCCAAAACTAAAAAAAATAAAACAAAACAAAAAAAACCAACAAAACCTCCACACTGCCTCCACCCAAAACCCCAAAACACCTTTACGAAATCAGAGAATTTATTTTCTTGATCACTTTTTTTTTTAATCTTCCCAGACATTTAAATCAGAATTGGAAATGCAAACCATCAAGGGAACAAACAGAAATATTCAAACCACTTGTTTCTTTAGGTCTTTATAAAAAAGACAACTGATCACTTTTCAAAGGTGTTCTAGCAAAACAACAAGATAGTTTCTGTTCCTGGGGAGAACAAGGAAACAATTTTGACCATAAACAGACATGAAGATAAAATAAGTTCATCTCTGAAAAAAAAAAAAAGCAGCAAGGAACAACAGGTCAACTTTTTCAAACAGCTGGAGGCAAAAATTAAGGTAGATGTAATCTCATGAAAGTGATCAGAAATTCATAGCATACAATAAAATAAGAAGAATTTGCTGTGAGCTATAAGACCTTTTAAGAAAAAAATGAAAATGAAAATAAGAAATGGCCAGTAATTTTGTAAAATGTTTTAAGATAAAACAGTATAACATTCTCAATATCACCTGTTAAGTATCTTGTCTTGTCTCCCTCATGCAAAATTACTACTCCACTGCCAAAAAGTTTCTGATATAATTGTAAAATTAGAAACAGATTGCTGTTATTAGTCCTCTGTGATGGGAATCCTAGCCACAGCAATTGCAAGGAGTTTCTTTTTAAAAGTAAATTGAAAACACAGCATGATGCCATTTGCAGTTTAAACACAGAAACTCAGTGCATTAAAATATAGAATTAATATTTTCATATATCTAAATTGTTTTTCAAATTGTCAAAGAAAGGACAAGTGGAGTATGTCTCTAAACAAATAAATACACAAACAAAAAACTTCATCTCCTTGAGGGAACAAAAGAATAATGTATTATCATTTCTTATTCCATTTAAATAGTTATAAGTAATCTTTTCACCTGTATGGTGACACCTGCTTCTATTGAAAGATACCAATACCGTGGTATCCCATGTCTTGGGAGACACCTTTAAATATTTGTCATACAAAAAAGGGGGATGAGGCCCACAAGAGTCCCTATTTTTAGGATATTTCCATGTCATCTTTGTGTAGTTGTTGACTTCTTGCTATGCCTATTATCAGTAGCTCCTTGGGAGAGTTTTATATTGTTCTGCAAACTATACAGTCTTCAGGAGACTGGCACTATTGTAGCTCACTTTGCAGACAGTTTCCTGCAAAGTAAAAAAAAGCCTTAGATCATGAAATCTTAGTTAGCTCTTGTCATTTAATTCTGTTAAACTATCCTCCATAAATTCTATTTATGGGACTTCTGGTATCTGACTGCTTTCTCATCAGGAAAGGAATTCCAGGGAGCCTACTGTAGCTAATAAGTTATATTTTGTATCTATGATTGGTGGTTTTGGTGGTGTGAAATTGCCTATGAATCATTAAGGATCTTTTTTCTGAATATTAATCAATTGCCATTTTTGGTATGTAAAAGAGAAATTTTTTTTGTAAGAAAGAATATTTGCCCCTTGCAAGTGAAATGGCAACAAACAAAATAAAAGAAATTAAAAAATTAAACATACCTTGATTCCTGCAGCTTTATGATTTGAAAGCTTATTGTTCAGAGCTGCTGAATAGGTAAAATTCAATAAAACGTATAATGGCTCTTCAAAATCCTTAAAAGTGGAAATGCTTTTAATGCATTAAATTAAACCCACAAATGCATTTAACTTTTTTTATACCATCTCTACTTGGCCTGAATTGAATGTATTGCTAGCTTAAAAAGGAGGTCTCTCTGGATGTGACCATACAGCCAATTCCTTATCCACCCAACAGTCCATCCATCAAATCCATCTCTCTCCAATTTAGAGAGAAGGGTGTTGGGGGGGACCATGTCAAAGGCTTTACAGAAGTCCAGATGATATCTGTAGCTCTTCCCTTGTCCACTGATGTAGTCAATCCATCATAGAAGGCCACTAGGTTGGTCAGGCAAGACTTGCCCTTGGTGAAGCCATGCTGGCTGTCTCGAATCACCGCCCTGTCCTCTGTGTGCCTTCACATAGCTCCTAGGAGGATCTGTTCTATGATCTTCCCAGGCACAGAGGTGATGCTGACAGGTCAGTAGTTCCCAGGGTTGTCCTTTCTACCCTTTCTAAAAATGGATGCAATGTTTCCCTTTTTCCATTCACTAGGATCTTCACCTGACTGCCATGACTTTTCAAATATACTGGAGAGTGGCTTGGCAAGTACAGCAGCCAATTCCCTCAGGACTCTGGGATGCATCTCACCAGGTTCCATAGACTTAACTATGTTCAGGTTCCACAGGTGGTCACAAACCTAACCTTCTCTTACAGTGGGAGGGACTTTTTCCCCCAGTCCCCATCTTGAGGTCCATCCGCTCAAGAGGTGTGGCAAGAGATGTGACCAGTGAAGAATGATGCAAAAAAGTTGTGGAGTACCTCAGCCGTCTCCTCATCCATTCTTACCAGTTTGTTCATTGGTGGGGGTTACACTTTCTCTGGCCTTCATTTTCTGGCTGACATACCTGTAGAAGCCCCTCTTATTCTTTGTGTCCCTTGCCAAGTTAAGCTCCAGCTGCGCCTTGGCCTTCCAGACCCCATCCCTACAAAACCAGGCAGCAACTGTAGAGTCTTCCAGGATACCTGTGCGAGGCGGGCGGAGGGGGAGAAAAAAAAAAGTAGTAAATGAAGGGAACAACTTATTTTCCTGTATAACAATCCACTCGCCTAAATTGGTAAAGGAAATATTGAAGCAAAGGGAAAGATAACTGGAAAAAACATAAAATCAAGTGCCAGATATTGAGAACTGTTGCCATTAATCTGCACTTTGTGCAATTGTTAATCTTAATTTGTTTCCATGATGATTTGCCACAAAAATAATAATTTCTCTTTTTGGGCAATGTTTCTGCAGTGACACTACCAAATGACTGCTGAGTGACAACTGTGCTAACAGATAAAAAGATTGAATTTGTTTGTCCAATACATATTTGTTTCTATGATGCATTTTAGTTGCATTCAGCGTACCTTCTGTTAAGTATGGAATCTGAACTTTTAATACAGCTCTTGCTGAAGTGTCTGTTGTTACTATCATATAGAGAAATATTAATTAATAATTTTCCTATTATTAAAATTAAAATACAGTAATTTGTAGAGAGAAAATCTGTAATGTGTGTACATATTCCCTGAACTAATAAGCATACATGAAGTAAAGTTTACTCAGTCATAACAAGGGTTTTATTGTCTTCATTATGTGCATAGAGTAAGGTAAATGAAATGCTTTGCTGGATAAAGAGCTTCAGTCAACATGCTTTAAATATGATACCAGCTGAGCACAGTATATTAGTTGAGTGCACTGAATATGAGTATAACTGGAGCACATTTTTGTTCCACCTAATATAAGTCACTTATATATTGCACTGCTCTTTCATATTCAAATATGTGGAATTAAAAAAAGTTCCTGTAATTCTTATCAAGACTTTCAACATTATTCAAAGCCCATTGAACTCATTGAGAGTCTCTCCACTGTCTTTAATGTGTTTTGGATTTGTTTCCATGCTAGCAGTGTGTCATTCTCCTTGTCTGATGATGCATAGATGTCAAATTCTTATATGACAATTGGGTCAGGAGGGAGAGGGGGGAGAAGAGGTTATTGTTAGTGGGGGCAAATTAAGTAAAGTTTGCTGCTATGACAAGTATTCAAGCAAGAAAAAAAATATAGAAGCATAGGAAACACAACTATCAAGTGCAGACCAAGTGAAAAGAGCTTGTATATCTGTGTATTTTGATCCTGCTCTTATCAGTTCTAAACAGTACATTTTCTAGACTGCAAGTAATGCAGGTGCTGTAATATGTCGGTATGTGTAACTTGATGAGGAGGTGCTTACTATTCTGAAAGCTAATGGCAAATCTATAAAAAAAAGAAGGTGACTGTTCATTACTAGCTATGGCTGGAAGAAACACCCAGATACAGTTTACAGGAGTATTTTTGTTTGCTTGCTTACTTGCTTGTTTGCTTGCTTGTGTGATCATTTTAATCATAATGCACTTTATTCTTTCATAAGCTCAACCCAGCCGTGATTAGCAATTTAACTCCCTAAGTAATGGAGAAGAAATAAAAGAAGTCAGTAGATCCTACACCAGGTGGTAAATCAATAAATTTGGTCTTAGCACCAGTTGACATAAGCATCAAAAACAATAGCACAAAAATTATAATCGTCTCAGTGGAAGGAAAACCTGGAAAAATATAATGAAGGGAATGTCACAGATGAGTGATTTAGATCACTTAAGGAATCACCCTCAGTGGTATTAGCAAAACTGATTTTAATATGATGTTGTAAGAGAGCAACTTAACAAGGTTCGATGGCAAGGTTCACGCTATTACTTGCTACATGGAAGAAACATACAAAGGAAAATCGAGTTAGAATTGATTTGGAATGATTTACACAGAGACAAGAGATGCAAAAAGGGAGATCCTCCCATTGACTCACAAGGTTCAGAGTCCACCCCCTTGCTTTCCAAACTCCTGATGGAGCTTAGGTGCAGCTGGGTCCAAACTTAGTCTCAGACTTGGACAACAGTATATGTTTAATGGAATAAATACAAAGGGTAAGGAAAACCTCCCACTGAGTCACAAGGTCAGAATGGACCTCCTTGCTTTCTAAACTCCTCAGAGAGGATTCTAGGGGTGGCTGGATCCAGACTTAGTCCCAGACTTGGTCAGTTTTTTGTGTCTAATGGAATTAGATTCATGGATTTCACTAGTATTAATTCAGCATGCTGTCAGTCACTTACCAAAGATCTATTGCAAATAAGGAGTGTCTCCACCTTGGGTAAGGAAGGACCTCTTAGTCTCAGGTAAAAAATCTCAAACCTTGAGAGACATCCCTGCTCAAGAGGAGAGTCACCTGGCATGCAGTCCCGTTGCAATTCAGGGAGAACTCATGCGCTCATCCAAAGATCTGTCATTCGTGAAAGGTCTCTCTGCCTCTAGGGGCAACCTTGAGAGGTGTCCCAGCTCAAGGGCAGATCATCACCATGCAGTCAAGCTGCCTAGCAGGGAGAGCTCAAAGAAGGCTCACTTAGGCTGTCATATTTATGGGATAAAGTGGTTGGCTCATAGTCAAATTGCATACAATGGGAGAGGTGTGCACGAGAGTCCTTGTACCCACAACTTTCTTTGTTCCTTGATAAATGAGTCTTGGAAAAGCCACCTGCTATTCACATGTTAATTGCATGATCGGTGTTCCAAGCTCATATGCACCAATGCTCACTGTGTCACTGTTCCTTGGTGGGTTGTCTAGAGAAGATCTTGCCCTGGCTATGGTTCAGGCCTTTGCCTGGTTTGGAGCCTGAACCAAACTACTGTGAGTTTGGTTAAGGGGGTTGAGTGCATCCACCCTGCTATTTTGATTCCGTAACTTCTGCAACGTTGTCCTCTGCGATGAAAACTTCTGCCTGCCCACCCCAATGAAGCAAGCTGGTATGTGAAATATTCTGCAGGTGGAACAACAGCAGGGACTTTACTGGTTTCCCATGGCAGCCCAGTGATTCTGGCAACTAACAACAATAGCAAATAATGTTCTCTACCCTTCATGGGCCTTACGGACCCTCTAGGGTTTAAATGTTATTCCCAAAGAATTTCTACTTGTTTTCTTCTTTAGTATGCTCCTGCTTTCTCTGGGTAGCTGATCTTACTGCCGTGTACACCCAACTCCATTTTCTCTTTTTGTACTTTCTGTTATAAAAGTAATGCAATGCTAAACTATTATGTATTTTGAATTCTCCTTACTAAGAGATCTTTATAACAGGAAAACCATTACGTATTTAAGACAGTTGAGTATCATACAGAATTTATTGAGAAAAAAAATCTAAAATGCACATATTTCCTATAAGTACCATAGACTCTGAGATCATGTAATATGATGTGGCCCAGTAACAGCTTTAAAAGTATAAATTTAAATCTGGCAATTAGTAGATTTTTCTTCAGAGGAAAACTGAAATATAAATTATTTTGCAAGGCCTATTAATGCCTAATGAATAATCAATTTCATGGTCAATAATCCCTCACAGAATTCAGATGTAAAAAGACCTGATTTCTTACAACTAAGCTTGTTCAGTGATACTGTATTTTTTGTATGTGTTTGACCTGTCTGGACCCAAACACAGAAGAACCAGCCATGTTATGTCATATGATGTCAGGACTGCTGGTCCCAGTCATCCTAGGATTACAGTGTTCAGAGTTGCACTCTTTACAGGGCACTGAAATGGACAGGTCATAATCTGGGTTCTTTTATGTCTCCTCGCTGGACATCATATGCACTAAATACCTTACAGGAGATATTTTAGGATCAGTGCTCAGACTGTGACTTTTTTTCTTCTGGCTCATGTAGACACTCAAATTTTGACCTTTTAGTCTGGAGCTGAATCCCACCCACCATGTCTTTATTTCCTTCTGATTAAGATAATAAATGTTCAAGTTCAAGTGTGACAGATGGTTCATCACTATGCATTACAGTTGCATATAGCATTGCGAAAATCCATGAAGATTTTATTTGGACATCCTATGATACTGTTATGGAAGCCCTGGATAACAGATGAGAAGCAGAACAAGCACTCACACTCTTGGTAAAAGAAATGCATATAAACCGGGATCTACATGATAAGATACAGCATGACTATTTTTTAGAGAATTTCTGTCCATCTGGACAAAACAACTGGTTGCAATAAGACAATTCTGATGTCTGAGACACTTTAAAGATTTACTTTGTTTAGCAGCTCTCCTGTGCAGCTTGTGTATAGCTGTGATAGGATGCATGTTTTCAAGGAAGATATATATATATACACACACTAAAAGTCCTTCTGATAATTAGCTACATCTGTTCCTCTGAGACTGGTGGCACAATGTAGGCAATAGGAAAGACCTGGGGATTAAGCAAAATTCTGAAGGCCTCCCTAGATTCTCCCTCATATTAATCCCTGTCCTGCACTAGAGGTTACCTAAGAATGTTTCTTGATTTTTCTTTATGAATTATTTTCCTTGTGTTCCTGTTATTTTAGGATATCCTACCAATAATCCCTAGGTGCAGCTACTAGCAGTGTCTAGAAATCATTGTGTACAGCAGACTTTCCAATAATTATGTGTAGCATTACTTCTCCAATTCAGACCATATAGTGTGCTTCTTCATCATAAGTAATGACTGTAACTGCTTATAGTAGGTCTCAAGGATGCAATTTTCTCAAGGTATAACCTTTGGAGAAAAAGCAGGAAAAAGGACAAAGCTAACGTTTTCCATTCTGGGAGCACAAACAAATTAATTTTGAGAAAGAGGCTACCAGCTCTGAGAAGCAATTAGTGATTAAAGTGGCACAAATATGCAAAAAAAGATAAAGTGTTTAACACTCATTTTTCCAAAATTGTAGAAATACAAATCCTTTGAATGAAAAAAAAAGACACATTCTTAATGTCAAAATTAAACACAATAAACCATGTTTAGTAAGCTTTATTCTGAGTAGGACATAAAGCATCAGACAGTGCACCCCATATGCATCTCATTACCAATTAATGAAAGGTAAAGAGAAAAGGACCAGAGGTTGACCCAACTGTGACTCCACACATTCACAACCAGATGATAACTTTACCAGCAATGATGCTCATGTCAGTGGTTGGTCTGAGGCACACACCCTATATGCACAGACAGCAAAGTGTTAAATGACTGAACGTCCTCATTGCAAAAGGGACATTTCCAAAGGTCCCCTAGTGCACAGCTTCAGCCTTGGTACTACATGTCTGGAAACCATTAAGTGCACCAGTGACACACTTGAGTGCATAGCAAATACACAGCGACAGAAATTAGCACCACAAAGTTTTCCTGCATGCTCCAGCATGGTATAGATGTACTCTGTGAGGAACTGGGGAGTGCCAGTTGTGTAGGACAAGCTGTGGTTCACATGTCAGCAAATACCACAGACTGCATATGGAAGAGAATACTGCCATTTAAGGGGTTAGTAGAGAAGGAGAAAATGACCAGCAATTTAGTTAAAACCACTCCCTGTTCACAATTATTCTGTAAGTCTGTCCACTTTGATTTGAAATATGAACTTAAATTACTCCTGCTAATATTTTGTTAGTCAGGCTCCTTATTTTCTTTTGTTTAGTTGGGTGGGTTTTTTTCATACAACTGAATCCTTTTCTCAGTCTTAAAACTACTTCTTTTTAATAGGACTTTTCCTTTCAACAATTTTATGTCTGTACTATGGAAATCTATTCACCAGTTTGGTTGGAGAAATATTAAAATTATCATCAGAATCTATTTTCTTCAGGAGACTCCTGGGAGCATTAGGACTGACAATAGGCGTCAGAGAAACAGCAATATATTCTAGAGCTATTTATTCCTTCTGCTTCATTCTTGCTAGGAACTGTTATCTGAGCTCTCCCCTGGGCAGAACATTTTGAAGGACCTCTTATGTCAGAAAGCAAAAGAATGTCAAAATAAGACACTTGTACAAGTTTTGCTAACAGTATAATTTCAACTTTTTTTTTTTCTGTGTTCTATCCATTTTAATTATGTATGGCTTTGTTTCCCAAACTCTCTAATCAAGTAAGTTTAAATACATTAGTGCATATCATCACCTTGGTTTGTACTGGGATTTATTCAGGTTCTATTTGAATTGATTGAAATTAAAAAACTAAGATGAAACCTCTGATTTTTACTGAAGCACGTTATGTCCTCTGCTGCATGCATTTCTGACCTCGTGCCATCCATTTATCATAATCAACAACACACACTTTGATGGAAACTGATATGAAACTCCCAGTGATGAAACTAAAGCAATCCAAGATAGAAGACACCACGCTAATTTCTTTTCAGCACTAAAAAATGCTGTCACTTCACTTATAATGGTGTCTCATTATAAGAATACATTATTGTTCTTAAGCAGTTAACATTCATACCAGCTTTTGACCATAACAGAAATTAATTTGCTCTGTTAGTGAAGCATTTGAATTTTCTGTCTATTTCTAAAATGAAAGACATACTGTTAAGGTTTCTAAAACCAAACAAGGACATATCTGCAGTGCCACTTTTCTTCCTCTTGCCTGTAGTGTTTGTAAAATGGTCCCATTCTGATTGTCCAAAAAAGTTTTCCAGTCTTCTAAGTAACATTGGACACCAGTTTTCTCTGGAAGCTTTTAAAGCTGTTTATATGTTTCTCACTACACTTCTGTCTCTCCACAAGCTTCATAAACGCAGGGCTCTCAGTATTTATTTATTGCTTGAGATTATTTTCCCTAGGACTTTTCAGTATAAACTACACATATTTGATGAACTTTTATTTTGGTTTGAGCTTAACTTATTCACCGTTGCACATTTCAGACTCATACTTTCACATTATTGGTAACAAGCCATTTGTTTGAGACAGTGGCAACTCATAACTTTGACAAAAGTAGCCAAGTGTCCCTCATTTTTATTTTTTAAGATTTTGTTTGACTAAATCATTGGTTGCTGTTTCTAATATCTTAAGAAATGCCTGCATTCTTTTCAATGGATTTGGAGACGACTCTAACTGCACAATATTTCTATTTAGAGATTATTTTATTTCAATTAATAAATGTGTAAATGATATAACCATGAGACATATAAAACTCTTGGAATAACCATGATCAATTTGCAAACTGTATTGGCAAAATGGTGTCAAACAGCATAAACTGGCTTCAGATTTAAAACTGCCAGCAATTTGAAAATATTTATCATGGACCTTTGTTTCAAGCCATTAGTTCAAGGTTTTTTGGCTCTATGAACATAGTTCAGGCTTAACTTTATTAAAAAGAAATGTGCTTGAAGTCTTGGATTAATGTCTTCTGACATCACAAAATTTAATTTCACTTCTTTCAAAATATTATAAATATATGCAAAGCTTTTAAATTACAAACTACTGTAGTTGGTTTTCCATCATGAGATATTCTATATTTCAAAGGTAATTAGTGCTACAACCATACATGCTGTTTCACTTGTTTTATTTTCTAATTTGCATAGAAGGGTATATTGTATTTTGATGTAACTAGTGTGAACAGCTTCCAGAGAGGCCCCTTCCTGTGTATTGTACTTCTCATAGACTTATAAATGCTAATACAATCACATCCATTCCCACTGGGATGGGAGAGGGTAGGGGTCAATAAAAAAAGGTTGTTTGGATTAAACAGATGTGCCCTATCAGAATCCATTAAATGTGCAAAAAATATAGCAGAAAAATCAAAACAGTTTATTTTGATCAGGTCACAAACTGTCTTTGACCATACTGAGATGTTTTGTTATGCTAATGTTTAGCCATTTAGTAATGACTGTGGGTTTTGTCTTTTCATACAACATTAAAAGTTGAGTTGGGGGAGCAGAATCAATTGCTTCATGTCTATTGAAAAAACCTGACCTTGTACCTTACCTTTTTTCAAAATAAAAGGTAATTCTTATTTTTTTCTGAAAAGAAGTTTAAGAATCTCCCTCTAATTATTTGAAGAAATATATTTTTAATTAAAAGTATAAGGATTTTTTTAAAATGAAAAGTATGTATGTGTATATATAAAACCTTCACTGGAAATTCTTTGAAGTCTGTTTTTATTACTTTCTTTCTTTTGGGTTACACCTGTAAATCCATTTAATTTAAGAGAGATTCTTTATGCATGTCTTTAAATATTAGATAACACAGTACAGACCCTTGATTACACATTTATCTTTTTTTCACAATTTTCCTTTATGTACTAAAAAATTCACTCTTTTTAGTTGCATATTGTTATTTTGTAAGAGTTAATATAAGCACAAACTTTTTTAAAATTCTTGATCATGACTTGCATCTTGCACTGATTTTTTTTGTTTCTCCCACTCAAGATTTATTTCTTTTTAGTTAGAATTTTGAGAGTTTTTCTAAGGCCTTAGAAATTCTCTCTGGTGTATTCTATTTGTATAAGGAGGCTGGATCTTTTCAGGTGTTTAAACTGTAAATTTTATGTCTTGAGAAGGAATCTGCAAGTTGTATTGATATGGATCCTTGTAGCAATTTCTGTTACAAAATACATTGTTCTAGTCGCCTATTATGTAAAATGCAAAGATTAATTAGAAATTAAGAATAAACTGTGTAGAATGTTTAAGATTACTTTTGTAAAAAATTACAGAAAATGTTTAGAAATATGGAAAGTAGATGGTCTTAGCTTCATTTCACCTAGGTTCATCATCGGTTTCACCCTTGCTTGGAAAACTGTGTACATTGCAAGATAAATTAGCTTTATGCCTTAAAATATATAACATAAAATACAGTTTTAATTTGTGGAACCTGAACTTTCGTTCATATAATGTTTTGCATTTACTTTCCATTTTCTTTCAATGAATTGATTGATACATGAATCTTCATTCTAAATCTTCTCCTAAATCTCCTAAACATGCAAACTGATCCTACTTGCCAGACTAGCTTATTAAATGCCTCTGGCTTTCTGGAACTCTAAGACATTTGATCAGAAAATGAAAATACTGGCATGTAGCTGGCATTGTTCCTTCTGGTTTAGCTGGCTTTTGTACAGCATTCGCATTAGCTCTGTGCCCACAACCTCAAACTGAATAATATTGGAAATGCATAATGTATGGAGGAAGTTCGGGGGAAAAGTGCCAAATGAATATTGGCCTTTCATGTCCTTCTCTGGTGAGCAGATGTGCAAGTTGGAACCAGAATAGAGAACAGATAGATGAATACTAAACATTCTCAATGCACAATGAACTATAGTGTCTTAAAAATTAATTTCTTTAGGGCAAATCCAACATGTTGACTCAGCTCAATCATTTTTTTAACGTCTAGGTCTGGATAAGATATCATTTACTGTAACAGGCAGTCATTTCCAACAGTAATGAGAAACGTAAGGAGTAATTTGGGGGCATAAACACAAAACCAGTCAGAAATGAAGTCTCCAGAAGGACAGAGGTGATTTATATACAATGTCATTTCCTACATCTCAAACATGGACTGTTACACATTGTTTTACTCAAGTTATAAATATATAAAGGCTTTTTATTTGTTTAACATGGTCACAATCACAGTAAGAACCAATCTTTGACCATTAATTTCAGATAGAAAGTTTAGATGGTGTGCAAGAGTTTTTGCGCAGTTAGTGGTAGTTAGTTTCTTTAAAGGCAATTGACTCCTACCCTTTCTAAATTAATGCTTAGAAATCCATACTTTGGCTGATTCAGTCACTGAAAAGGATGCAGGTATATGTCTATATATTGCTTGAAACGTGTATGTTTTCCTTGTCTTCTTCTGGTGAACGCAGGTTGTCCCCCTGCAGCTTGTGAAGACCCCTGTGAAGCAAATAGATAGATAGTCACTGCAGCCCATGGAGAGGACCACATTGGGGCAGATATCCACACTGCGGCCCAGGGAGGACCCACACTGAAGCAGTCTTCCCCTGAAGGACTGCATCCCATGGCAGTCCCTTGGGTGGAGCAGGGGAATAGTGTGAGGAGTAAGGAGAGGCAGATAGAAAGATATGTGGCAGCCAGCCAAGGTCAATCCACCACAAATATATTCCTAACACTCAATAAAGTTTGGCCTGAAGGCCAAATGGAACTTCTATGCAGTAGTAATAATACTGAAAAATCAGAGTAATAGCAATGGAACAGGTGTCAGGAATAGCACCCTACAATCATATTAACAGTTTAACAACATTTGATCTAGGCTTCTTGTTGCTTAAGCAGATAGATAATAATTTTACAGGTACAAGAGAAATAACCTGAGGTCCTGAGGTTCAGTTAAAATAAGTACAGAAATATGACAGTAAAAATACAATTGATCAAGTCCTCGATGACTATATGTATAAAATTTTTCACTGTGATTGTTCATGTCCTAAAGGATATTAACAGTAATGTATATTTTCCAACGAGTGCTTTAAAATTTCTCAGGAAAAGTAAATTAGCATAAATTACACTTTTAAGAGGTTGGAGAAATAGAAGTTTTGAATGGATTCAGAACAGAGGATAATTTTAACTTCTACCTTCTTGTACTTTTTTCAGCTTCTTGGCAACTAAGTTTGACCAACATAAATGAATTGTAAGTAACTATAAGAAGCATCTCTCTCTCTCTCCCCCTCTCCCCCTCCCTCCCTCTCCCTCTACCCACTCCTCTCTCTCCCCCTTAGGTCACCATCTAAGTTACACTTCTCTCCTCATATTTTTTGAATTTTTCCTGATATATAGATAACTATTTTCAGTCTAACACCACCAACATTCTCCTGAATTTTTAACGTGCCATATATTTAAATGGGGTTTTAGCCACATGATTCTCCATCTGTTTCAAAATTCTTCATATTCAAGAACTTACACAGAATCAAAACTTACCTAGTGCATACACTTTTCTGTTTTATTTAATTTTAAAATGGTTTAGTAACAGAATCTAGCATTGTTTTTTTGGCCTTAATGAGTCAAAAGTACTACTGAGGCTGTAGTAAGCGTTTTGCCAGAGTACTTAGAGTTAGCTGTAGCTTTCAACAGATTGACATTGAAGTGCTGAGTCAATGACATTCTGCCTTATGGATTTCTGTAGTTTTAATGTGTATTTAAAGTAGTTTTTTGATGCAAGGGTATTCATACTCATGTAAGTAGTCAGAAAAAATATTGCCAATTTCTTAATGACTGTAGAGATGTATTTCCTGACTCTCTCACTGGAATTTCAACTTTGATGAGCTCTGCAGAGATTACAAGGTCTGCAGATGCTCCTGGACAGGACAGCCACAGTGTTGTCTGGAGGCAGTCATGTGCAGAGAGAAAAGTCAAGACCTTTTATACAGTCATTCAGATAATCTAACGCTAGTTTCAGCTGCAATAAATAAGAAAATTACAATTCATACAACAGAGTCTAATTTGCACAGGGATTAGATTCTAAACAAGACTAGGCACCAAGGCCCAAAGGCCAGGCTAGCAACTGCATGAGCAAAACCCGGTGTGTTCATTTCTGTAGACAATCCGCATGAGCAAGTACTGTTACTGTAGAATCAAACCTGTAAACTGTAATTCATACGTCTATTTTTGTCAGAGTTATAAACCAAACTCTAGCATTGAATTGTGCATGCATTTTCATATTCTTCATTGACTGCCTGCTATTTTGAAAATCACCGCCCTAGATTTTCTCATCTAGTAGAACAACTATTGTAATTAATCCAATGTTTTATGCTGTCATACTATTATCCCAGCAATACCATTTAGCATAATCTTACTATAATAATAAAAGAAAAACTTGAATCTCTGTCATGCTTATTGAGCATTCACAAATAATAATTTTTTTCAACTATTTGGCTACATAAGCACTATGTGTTTCCTTACCTGTCAAAAATACAGCTGCTTCAAGAATTTTGTAAAGCTGATATTCAAAGTCACATTTATATGCAAGAGCATCACACATTGAAGTAACCCCCAGATAGAAGACCTGTCACTCTTTCATGTACTTTCCTTGCTGGAAGCAGAAATCCACTTTTTTGAGTAGTTGCAAGAAAGATGTGGCAAGGGGATTATGGTATCAAGTGAAGGATGAAGACATAAATAGAGGTAACATCAAGGAGGACACATGACTTCCTTCAATTCCAGACACTGAAGCACCTAGATATGTATCTGAAGTATTGTCATGAAAAATATGAGCCTGGTTTAGATGTCTTGACTGCCTGAGAGTAAAGTTTGTCATCACATATTTTATTTTATATCCAATGCCAATTTATGCTCTCTGTGTAGGGGTTATGCTGCAGCTGTTTACATGCAAACTGGTTAATTAAGAAATTGCTTTGTTTTGCATTGCTCCAGATGTCTGCTACATTTTTTCACAAAACTCTAGCGTTTATGAATATTTTCATTGTGTATTCAAGACCATTTTCTTAAAACTGATTTTTCACCTTTCCACAATGATTCCCTATTATGGATTTTAATACAGAAAAAAGCCCGGGAAGAAAGTGTGGAAAGGAGGAGATGGGGGGAGAGGTTGGGAGAGGAAAGAAGGGAGGGAGGAAGGAAGGAAAGAACAAAAGAACAAATGAATGAACAAAGGAACAAACAAACTATTCTGGAAAACGATTCTATGAAAAATTGTGTAGTTGAAAACATTGAGGTACAGAAATAACAGTATGAACATCTGCCTTTTATGATTAGTGGAAGGGGATGTTAAAAAGTGTCAACATGATAAAGTATACAATGCAAGTACATGCAAGGAATTCTGGAAGACAGCAGTGAAAAAAAGAAAAAGGGAAGATGTGAACAGCAGAATGGCAAAGTACAAAAATAAAAAAAATTAGTTCGGCTCCAAGACGGACAGCAAATACTACAATTATTATACAAGGATGACATAATACTTTCAGAGCATTTTTGATCATACATTCAGCCTTTATTCAAAATATGGAGCTTAATTTTTCCTGAACAGTAATGATGCTCTGCTAAGTTTGATTTGATAGGTTTGGAAGGGGCAGGAGGGCTCTGTTAAGGAGTTGGATAAGCTATTTTTCTAGAGAACATTGCAACATGCAGTTGATAACTGTAAGAATACTGTAGCGAGTGTGAGAAAACCTTGTGGCCTTAGGTATACCAACATATTATTTGTGAAAACTAGCCTTTTTTTCCTACTAACAACAAAACAGTCTAGTTCTTGTCAAGAGACAGAATGATACAGATTGAGAATGAACTGCTTTTAATGTGCAATTTCCTCATAAACACAGGACACAGTCTTCAGTATAGTAGAGATCAGCCCCTGAGGTTCATCTTGGTTATACTCACATCGCCAGTGGAGAGTGCACTGAATTTAAAGATTTATATGGCATTTCTAATTCATTTCAGTCAGAAATTGATTCTTATGGTAAAAATCACTTTCAGAAAACATGTATTTATAAAATATAAAGGTACATTGACTTCTCTAGTGAAAAATCACTCATAACAAGATTAAGGGACTATTTCAATATAACTGAGAATAGTGAATTGTTTATAGATATGAATTAATCATTTCTAATGTAAATCTGCAGTTCTACTCAAGAAGTACTACTCTCTCATATGCATATATGAAACTTAAGAAATACTTTATGTAGTTGCAAGTACTTGATGAGATAGAAGAGTAGAGAAACGTAATTATTTTTTTGCTATTCCCTGCTAGAAAGTCAAATATGCTTTATTTGTAACTTCCTCAACATTGTTATTCAGCAAATGTAAGTCATGTAACCTCCTTGTGAGTGTAATTTAGATTCTTGCTTTTAGTCTCAGCTCAGCATAGAAGAATAATTCTTGGAGAAGAATTCTGGAAATTAAAACATGGATTTGCAGATAAGAAACCTCCAGCTTTCTTGATCAAGACAATAATGCATTCTGCAAAAGAAAAGACATGGGTTTTACTTATAAAAAAGGAGAAAAGTATTTTCATATAGCTACTTATAAACATAATGAGAAGAGATTTGGACTAGCATGAAAAAAGTCAGATGTCAAAAACCTAAAAGTTAGTAGCATCGGTAATAGCAGCAGGTCTGGAAAATAGAACAGGTGATTAAGAAGATAAGATACAGCTGAGACAAATAGCATAGACTTAGGTGAATATTTGAGACATCAATACACAAAAGAAGAGACTAGCAATTATTTGCAGAAAAACATTGATGGTCCATAATCAGAATTACTACCTAATTTGCATGACAGAGTCTTTATTGCACACAAATAAAAAATGTTACTTAGGAAGAACTGAGAGTAAAAAATGCATCCTTACACTGAAAATCTGACAGTTCTGATGCAAGCTTGAAGAGAATTTTGGGTTAAAAATAAAATGTCAACAAATGAGGAATTAATCTGTAAAGGGTGATTAATTTTAGATTCAGAGAAAAGGAGAAAGTAAATGAGGCATTTATTTTAATCAACTATCCAACAGACAGAATTTGCTAATAACAGGATTTTTAAATACCAAAGTATTCATTGGAAGCCCCCTCATAGATACACAAAGATAATACAGTTGGAATCCCTGTCTGTCTGATGGGAACTGCGATGGGTATAAATGTTATTTAAGAAGATGAATGAATGAAGTAGTGATATAGGCAACTATTCTAGTTTTTCTTTTAAGAGAGATTGGAGTGAAAACATACATATAGATAAGAATTTAGGTGGATGTCATTATGAAATTACATAATTAAGTACTATGAGACAAGAAAGATGTAAAGCACAAAAGGAAGAAACTGAATTTAAAAAAAAAAAAAAAATCAGCAAACTTGCGAAACTGCTCAAGATAGTCTCAGAAACATAATCAAAGGATAAAGAAAGTTAGGAAAGCTGACCAGTTATGGATAGAGTCTATACTAACTGCTCTGGAGAAAATTATCCAGATATTAATAAAACATAGAAAGTTTACAAAGAAAATATTATGAATGGATCACCTGAAAATCAAAAGGGAAACATGTCAAAAGTTGGAAAGAAAACAAAAAGGAACATAACTGAAGCAAAAAGAGTAACCACAGTGGAAAAATCAGTAAGATTATTGTGCAAGGTGCATTTTAATTAACAAGGATTTAAAGAGTAGCAAGAAAAGAATCTATCAATATATAGTATAAATAAAAAGAAAACAAGATAAAAGGATAGTAAGAAACATTATTCTACAGAAGCAGAACATACAACAGTTAAAGACTGTGGCATCATTACCTTTTTTACCTTTGTCTTCACTAAATACAGACTATTTGTGATTACATCTTTAATAATACTAAACATGAAACAGGGATGCTGCCTAGATTAGGAAAGGAACAGATTTTTTGAATGATATATATACATGATATAGATATTTTTTGTCAGTATGACCTGATGAAACTGACCCCTTAGTTTTTAAGAAAAGCCAGTCAAAGCAGTCTGTAAATGATTAGCAATCGTCTTCCTTAACTTTTAGAGGACAAAGGAGATCTTGGAGGACTAGAGAAGACATATGCCCTTAGCAAAGAGAAAAAAAAAGTCTTCAAAGGGGAACTGTAAACTATTTATTACTCTCTGGAATGATTGTGAATAAGACTCTTCCATCTTTGAAATAAATTGGAATAAATTACTGAAGAGTCATTAAAAAATCCTTAGTGGATATAATAAACACAAGACTATAGCTACGTGGTGGCCAAGAAAAAGTCATATCCAAAACAATCTAATTAGCTTCTCTGACAAATAAATTGTTTTAGTGGATGAAGGGAAAGTACAAAAATATTAACATAAGAGAATTTTACATTGTTAATGTTGTTCTTCACAAGTAAAAGTAATATAAATAGAAATATCCACATGAATATATGAAAAAATGGTTTCAAAAGAAGAGTTACAACTCTTCGGTGTCAACTGAAAAGACACCTGTATAACTTTTCAGAAATTTGCCTGGATACAGTCAGTATTTACATCAGGAGAAATTGTATTCCCTTGAAGTGAGAAGTGTAGATGACATAAATCTATGAGAAACACTAAGGTTTAGAAGACAAGATTGGAATTCAAAGTATCTTGATTGCCTGCGGAGATGGCATGATAACAACTAGACAAAAGTTTGTAGACATGTTAAAGTCTCTGCCTACTAAAAGAAAACAAAAGTAAAAAGGAAGGGAAAGGGAACATGATAGCAGACTTCCAATGTATCAGAGAGTATTACAGATGATTATTTGTTCTCCATGCCTTCTTGGAAAACAGCTTGAAGAAGTCAGCTGAATTTAAAATAAGGACAATTGAAACCAGAGATTACTTAATATTGCCAGCACAGTTGACTGGAAAGGACAGTGTAGAATTTTCTGATATTATATTTAAACAGACAAGACAATATCTAGTACTCTCATCCAAGCATTCCTGGCCTTTTCACAGTGCAAGTGTTGAACGAAAACATCCAGACCTACAGTTCTATAATATTGTGTTCTCTTGCACTGCTTTCTGTGGGAATATAAGGTAGTGGTAAAGGCATCAAATGAAAAAGTAAAACATCCACAACCATACCCTCCTTTCTGTCCCATGAAAAAAATCATTACTCAAGAAAGATGAACCCCCAAAGACAATTAAATTACATTTGCTGAAAAGGAGAAGATATTGATGAAAAGATCAAAATGGAAATCTTAGAAATGGTTAGTTCCTGTATGTTGTTTGATTACCTTTGAAAGGGATTTTGTAAAAAAAAAAAACATCTTAAAGTGAAGAGTTTCCAACTTAAGAGGGAAAGCAGTAAACTGGACTGGCCTCACTCAAGTGTTTCACACACTATTAAATACTTTTGGTTCTATTCTTACAGTTATGTACTGCATATGTATTTACTTATTTTCCCGCTGTTTGTTGTTTGGTTTTTTTCTTCCGTTAACAGAATATTGTTCACCAAGCCAATTGATTCAAGTTAAGTGGGGCAAAGTATTTAGCTGAGCATCAGAATATTTAGGTTTATTTTTCTAAATGTCTACATAGAAAATCAAGATAATGTCTTAAATTTGAATCTAGAACTTACTGATGGCAGCCAGACATTGGCAGAAGTCTTATATAAATTACTATAATATCTGCTGTTTAAATACTAGCTCAGATTGTGCAGAACTATAAATAAAACATGAGTACTTCACAAGAGGCCATAAGTCCCTCTTGTGCTGGTAAACTTGCTGCGTGTTCTTATTGCCAGTCAATAGAAATGCAATGTGCTGATCTAGAGAGACATAATTTTCCCACTCTTAGAAAATTTTTGAGATTTCCCAAATGCTTTTATGCAGTGTTGGCCAGAAAGTTTGGATAAATGCATCACTAGCAGATTTGCTTACTGACCAGTATGATTGTAGTGAGGTAACATTCAAAGTTTTCAAGGAGGGGGAACCCCCCCCCCCCCCCAAAAAAAAAGAGATCTAACTCCAAAACAGTTACTCCCCATCTTCCTCCAGTTTTACCCCGGGTTTACATTACCGATGCTTGATATGGGAGAACCTACTTGTTTTCCAATTAATAATTCAGTATTTATACAAAATAGAAGAGCTCAAGCAGAAGAAATTGAGAGTCAGATATTCCAAAATAGCCAAGTGTCTGCTTAGCAAAGAAAGAGATTTAAGTCAGACAGAAAAGAGGCAAAGTACATCTGAACACCCCGATCACATGGCTGCTAGTGGCTCTGGAGCAAGCAGATGAGCAATCAGCCCAACCTTCCTTCCAGTATTTCTTTAACTGAGGTTTCATTCACACTGGCATATTCCCACAACAACCTTAATATTCACTAACTGGAGATTTTATGGTTTTGAAAAAATTCATATATACTTCTGTGCTAGTATTTTCTATCATGCCTTATACAATTCAATATCCACCTACTTTGCAATGCCACAGAAGCTTAATTTTCTCCTTGTTTCAGAGTTGCCCTCTTTTCCAAAGCTGATGTCACTTCTGTTAAGGTTAACTTACCAAGATTATTTGTACAATGAGTGATTTTCCAATGGGTCAGTATGACCATACTGAAGGATATTGCTCCTCCCAAATGGTCAAATGATGTAGCTTTGCTGTCATCACTGTTCTGAAAAGCAAAGGATCAGTTTAGATATTTACTAATGAGAAACAGCAAACATCAGATACTTCACAAATCTCTCTTCCCATATATATGCATAAAGACTGAATCCAGGGCCAGAAGCTGGACTACTGCAGCATTAGTCAACAGAGCTTGGTAGACATTCTGTTCTTACTTCCTTTCAGCTATAAAGACTCTCTGTAAGATTTGGCTGTATCATGATAATCGTTCTCTGTCCATACCATGATTCATCATGTCTCCATTATGGCAATTCTATTCACATGGAAAAAATAGCCAGATCAGCAAACAGAATTCAATTTACTTATTGGAAATAAAATAACCTTCCCTCTTTTCCTGATGTGAAAGTATGTATCTTTGAAAAACCAGGTATTTCTAATACTTTTATAACTTCACAGGAATTAATGTAAACCTGTTTGTTATAGTCCAGTTGAATGGTTAGCAACACTGAAATTTTCTCTTTTCTTTTCTTTTCTTTTTTTTTTTTTTTTTTTTGGGGGGGGGGGGGGGCGGGGATAGAAAGAAATAATTAGAAAATCATGATAGGAAGGCAGACATTTAGCCTTCTCTCAGAATTGGTATCTCAACAGCAAGATATAGTAAAAAAAAAAATCTATAAACTATTCTATTTCTCTTTCTAAATATATATATTTTAGTTATTAGAAGCTAAAAGAAGTAGTAAATTTACAAGACCATTAAAACATTTTGGACAAAATGTCTTTCTGAATTTTACATTCCAAACTTTGTTAACTTAAAAAATTGGAAAAATTTGGCTGCTGGCTGGGACTTTACTTTTTTTTTTTTTTTTTTTTTTTTAATATACTTATTATCAGTTGCAACATTATGCAAGTAAATATACTCAGGCAAGCATCCAAAAAATATCAATCATGTTCAGACAAAGCAGTCTGTGATGATAACGCCAGAAACTTTAGGTTTCTGGGATGAAAAATGCCTTATTTTGCTGTCACAAAAGAAACAGAGCTAGAGTCTCAATTTCTATTGAAAATGCTACACATCTGTGTTGCTATATAAGAGAGGTGGTCCATGAAGCAACCTCTTGCCCTGAGGCTCTGTGGCCCATACTGCCTCACATGGGTGCTGCTCAGGGTGAGCCACCTCCAGAGCAGATTGGATGCAGCTAAGAAGAAACCAGTTCTGAATCCTTCCAGGGTTCCATGTGGTGCTCTGTAGGCCTTGGACATTATTATTATGCACTTTCACTTCAGAATACCTGAAACAACATGAAAGCTGTATTGCGGCCTTTCAGAGTGGTATTTTTACTGCATAAAAGTGTGGGTAGGTGTTGTATACAATAGGTTATGCTAAATGATCTAGTTTTACCCACACTTGCTTATTTCTTTTTGATTCAGTCTGGAGCTTATCTACCTATGCATAAACTGCAGGATTCCTAAGAATGCTTTTAAGCTTCTGTATCTAACTGCATGCTGAAAGTGCATCCTTATTTTGAGACCAGAGCCAGACATGTAGGAGCTGAGTCCTTTCCTGACACAGAAGCACTGACCTCCACAGGAAGAAAACCCAAGATCGTAACGACAGGAGTCGTGTAATGACCCGCTCCAGTCCTCAGTCTGCACAACAAGGCTATGTCTCTTATGGCTAGGTAAAGAAAGGCAGGAACCAATGTCTGGCTTTCAGACCAAGCAAGACTATCAGGCTGACATCTGTAGTTGCTTAGTACTACTGCCATCCATTGCAGATTTGTCCTGGAAAGAGACAACTGGGGTGGTATAAAGCACAACCAGGAAAAGAGCTAGCATTGCAGTAATCCAGGGATAAACAGTTCAAGCCTGTCTATTAATAAAATTCTTTTATTAATTAATATAATAAACCCATTTCTGAAGGAACAGTTACAGCCCGAGTTAGACCACAACATGAATGATAGGTAAGCATTGACATTGCCATCAATAGGCCTCCCTTCTTCTGTAGACCATCATTATTCTCATACGACAGTTATAGGTATGTAAACTTGAATATTCAGTTCTCATAAGTAAATTTATAATGTCGGTTGTGACACCCTGAGATCCTAATCCTTTAATCTTAATCACCTTAGTAGTAATTTATTTCAGTAGTGCCTACCTACTGACACTGAGGGAATTGCTCTGTTAATTTATAAACTGGAAAATTTAAAACAATGTGGCAGAATTAATGATAATCTTGAATTCTAAAGACAAAAGGATATTGAGAAGAGGTATTTCACTTAAAAAGAGGTAAATAAACTTCATTGCCTTTTGGTGCTTTTTAGAAGTTTTTCTATGTAAGAGGCAAAGTTATATATGTCATAGGAATGCTACACCATCAAAAAGCAAGACAAGGAAATGATAAAGCTCTCTCATTTTCACACTGAAAAGTAAGATGTTTGTGATCATGAATGATATTTCTTACAGAAAGTGTGATTTCACATTCCAAATTAAGCCAGTCTACTATTCCATGCTAACTAACTTAAAATTTCATGGCAGCAAGGCATGTTTCATTGTATGTTAATTGCAGGACCTAAATTTATGTATGCTGACATAAAATAAAAAATTCTGGTCAGCTTGGAAATGAATATGTATACCATTTAAAATATTTAGTAGTTAGCAAATTTGTGTGTATGTTTAGTAGAACCAGACAAGTTTGAAAACCTGAACATGTAAGTATGATAAAATGCCATAAAAAGTAGATTCTGCATTCTTTGATTCAAAAGAGGAGTGAGCATAATTTACACATATTCATCAGCAGAGACAGGTATTCTGTTTCTTAATAAATTCTTTTGGATGACTGCATGCCTACAATCAAAACAGAGCAGTTACTATTGTCATATATTTGCTGTATGATATAGGAAAAACTGAGGCAGAATTCATTAGGGATCTATTTTGCCATGAAAATTGGCCCTAAAATGTCCTTACTAACAGCTACATAAGGAGAGGTACCTTAGAGTCACGAACATTTAACACAAAAAAAAGCAAAGGGCTCTTCTAATCTTTCTGTCTTCCTCCTCCCTCCCACCTCCCATCATTAATTATCTGGGACAAATAACAGACAAGAAGCTTTCAAAACCAGCCAATTCAAAAACTCAAAACCTGAGTGTCCATTACTGCAACTAGACATAGAAAAGAGAAAAAGGTACATTCTAGGAGTCAAATGATATCATCAGTGTTAGAAAGTCAAATCTGGATACATTATTGTTATTGCTATTGCTATTAACATTAGCATTAACATTAACATTAACATTAACTAGCTGCACAAAATGAACTTTTAAAAATGCTGAAGCTTATTATCCTTAAATAATGAAAAAACTTGGATCAGATGTTTTAACATAGAGACATTTTCATTTGTATATTTAGAACAAGTCTTAAAAATATATTTAAAGTGTGTTTACCATAGCTTCCAGCATTATTTTCTAAAACACATAAAAGAGAATGTAAGGTAATAAAACTATCCTACATGGTTTATAAAAATAATTTCTGAAGAATAATAATCTATGAACTCTTAATGATGTAAAATGAAATTGATTAACAAAAAAAAAAGGTGTTATTTTTTCCTCTTAACATGTAGCTCTAAAATGTATTGATTGGATTATTGGTTGCCCTTTCTTCAAATTATCTCAGAAGGAAAACTTTATGGAAAACTAAAGAAAAAAATCATATTATTGCCAGTTTTGTGAAAAAAAGCGCAAGATATTAACTTTTATCTTTGAGATTTCCTGTGGAAAATATGCTGTACTTACTACAATACATAGTGTTAGAGGACAATATTAAGAATTTTCTCCTGTTTATATGAAGTTCTGTTTTTTCCAAATCAATCTTCTTGATAGCAATGAAAGTTTCAAATGGATGTTTAGAACTCACTCATTGACATACATGAGTTGTTTAAGGTTTGTTTATTTAAAATAAATCGATACATAAAATCATGTGTATGTTTCCTCCAAATTAACTTTGAAGAAACTGTTGTCAAAACATCTTTATTAATGATGTGTTATATATTAGAGCAGTAATCAAGATACTGGACTTTTTAAAATAAAAGAGCAATATTATGCATAATAGCAGGATGCAGTCTGTGAAAACTCCATATTAATCTCATTCACAGATATGTTTGTTCATGTGTAATAATAGATTACAAATTTTAACTTACTTTGATTGTACATGTGAAAGACCAAGGAGGCCAAAGTTTTGAGGTGGATCTGACTAGAGATTTTCTAGTCAGTCTAGTTCTTTGTTGCTGTTCCTAGAGAAATACACAAACCTGGAAAAGCACATGCAAGACAGTTAAAATACCTGAGGACATTGCAATTGACTCTAGACATCCAGTTGCCAGCAGCTGAATCAAGTCTCAGAAGTAGAGCAGAGGTCCCAAAGGTCCTTTCTTGTACCTGCCAGCCTCCTTTGGACTTTCAAATATCACAGAGCATCTCAAGTGGAACTAGAGATGGAAATGGAAATGTATATCTCAAGTGGGCAATGGAATCAAACTTCTGAAGTTAGGTTTCTGAATCTTGAGTTGAATACCACCATTAGTGACTGAACAGCTTCAAATAGCTTTCTTACATCTACTACAAAATACTAATCTAAAAAATAGTACTAATCTAAAAAGTCAATAATTCAAATAAACAGTGCATGCCACCAGCAAAACCACATGAAAAGTGATGTGTAGGAAGTGGAATCTGAACTTACCAACATGAAAAGATTGGTTTCAGCGGGTGGAAAACCAGCTTCCATCAAGTTGGTATATTTATAGAGCAATCATCTGACAAGATGTCAAAACATGAGAGGAATTCCTGGAAATGAACACAATTACAGTGAGAAAGAAGTTTAAATGAACTTTCAAATTGTATAAACAGCAAGCTAGATTTTGCCTTTTTTACTGTAAATAAAAAATATTGAAAATAAAGCTCTCCATACTAATCTAAAATAAGTAAATATTGAAGTGGAAATGCCCAGCAAGCAGCAGCCTGTTAGTAATGCATGTGCATGATACAAGAGATGCATTTTCAGTTCCATGTCCACCTAAATGATATCAGAGATTCTTACATATGGTAGATAATCAAGGTATGCTGCAAGAAGCACAAATGTATCTGACTTGTCAGGCCTGGAGAGAGTGAATTCTAATTTTGGATGAGCCACTGATCTCTTCTGTGCATATACAGTAGTTCATTCACTTCTATTCACAAACCTACTATGAAAATTATTGTCTACACAGACAAAACCTTATTTTCCCCATCTACTGTGGTTCAGACAACTCTGCTGTGTCAACTTCTTCTCTACCCTCTTATTCTCTGATATATAATATTTTGGAATATATCAACCTATGACATTGAATTGATAAAAATTGGCTCCAGTTAGCAACTTTTTATTCCCCTGGTTCTGTAGCACCTTTTTTTTTTACTCAGTTTGGACATTTTCATATTTTTCTTGAAATATTTAAAATCTACACCACCTATGTGAGATATAAAGACAGTCCTTTTAACCTTCTATTGTAAATGCTGAACCAAAAAGGTTTATTCTAAGGATCACTATCTACCTTGTAAGCAGAATTAGTTACAACTTACAAGCACTTTAAAATCCTTTAGACATGTTAAAGACAACAGGAAATAGTGTGTGGTGCTGCCTATAATGTCAATTCCTGTTGTGTAGACTCTCAGCTGGTTTTCAACATATTGATTTTAAGCTTTCCTTTAAGCTAGTTAGTGAGAATCTGTATTCTAAGACTTCTGGTCTGTACAGAGAATATAGGGAACATTATGTTTGCTTAATGTATGACATATACTCAATAATATATACTACCTCATGAACTTTCCCTGATAGTTACACTTCTAAGAAGAGTTACACAGCATACTAAACAAGATTGGCAGTGTGTATAAATAAAAGCTAAATTATGTGCATAATAGAGTATGGACAACATAGCACTATTAAATTCATTAGATTTTCAGGTAATAATTAGAATTTTAAAAGAATCAGGAGAGGCTTCTACAGCTACTGAAGGACAGACAGGAAACACTTTCCTACTGCAAAAAATAACTTTGAGGCTCCTGAAGTTCTTTTGTGCTAAATTCAAAAGTCTTTGGTATAATTTCAAAAGAACATGAAATAAAAATACCCAACAAGTAGGGGAATGAGTTTCGTTTCCCTGCTCTTCTACATCATACATTTAAAATTCAGTTTACCACCTCCTGAGGTCTGACCAAGGGAACAAGACCCAGTACCAATTCAGGCTGGGGATTAAGGATAGAGAGCAGCCCTGTGGAGAAGGACTTGGGGGTACTGGTGGACAAAAACTCGACATGAGCCAACAGTGTGCGCTCACAGCCCAGAAAGCCAATTGTGTCCTGGGCTGCATCAAAAGCAGCACGGCCAGCAGGTCGAGGGAGGTCATTCTGCCACTCCGCTCTGGTGAGATCCCACCTGGAGTATTGCATCCAGCTCTAGGGTCCTCAGCACAGAAAAGACAGGGACCTGTTGGAGCAGGTCCAAAGGAGGACCACAAAAATGATCAGCCAGATTGTGAGAGACTGAAGGAGTTAATGTCTTAAACATTGTGGTGGGGTAAGTTCTGCTTAAGGACTAACTCGGCATAAAAATGAATTCTGCCAAGCAAGGCACCATAGGTGAAAAGCAGCCCATCAGTGCCCATCAGCAACAGGAGAAGGAGGGCGTGCTGGAGGGTGTGCACCTCCCGGTTCTGTCGCGCTGCTCTGATGTGCTGAGCAGGGCAGCTCACCATGTATGGCGAAAGATCATGTCTTCAGGGAAGGGGAAGCTACTCCCCAAACGACTCCCAAACCCATGGCCCAAAGGCTACCTAATTAGCCTAATGAGTTCGAGTGCCCACCTGAAGGAGGGGCAAGGATGATAAAAGGACACAAACTGAAGCTCCATGCATGCAGGCCCACCGGAACCAGACCCATTGGCTGACTGGACCCCTCGACTGACTGAACCAATGCTGGATACAGGACTGGTGAAATCTTTCTCTTCTCTCTTTCCCTCTTATCCTTTTCCATAATCCCTGCACCTCATCCCTTTAGACACATACTGCTGAACCAAGTCTGGGACTCAGAGTGGACCCAGCCGCCGGAGGGCTCCTCTCCTGTCCGAGAGGGAGTCTGGGCAGTGAGGGGGTCCGCTCTGAACCTCCTGACCCGCCGGGAGGGCTTGCCTCAGTCTACTTCCTGAACTGATTCCCAAATAAGCAAGGCCTGTAGTATATGTTTGGTGATGTATGGTTAGCACATGTTACACAGTTTACTGACATAGTTTCATGCCAATTTTTGTTGTAAGCATACCAATTTTGGTGGTGAGCTTACCAATTCTTGTTGTGAGTGAATAAAAGTTGAGTTTTGTTGAGTTAAAGGATACCTGGTGTCATTTCACCTTAATCCTGACCTGCGAATCAGCAAACTTGAGTCATCGTCCTGAGAAACTGGGATGTGACAGGGATGGAACACCTCTCCTATGAGGAAAGACTGAAAAAGTTGGGGTTGTTCAGCCTGGAAAGAGAAAGTGCTGGGGAGACCTTATTGCAGCCTTTCTATACTTAAAGGGGGGTTATAAGAAAGACAGGGACAGACTTTTTAGTAGGGCCTGTAGTCATAGGACAAGGGGTAATGGTTTTAAACTAAAAGAGGGTAGATTCAGACTAGATAAAGGAATAAATTTTTTACAATGAGGGTGGTGAGGCACTGGAAAAGGTTGCCCAGAGTGGCGGTAGATGTCCCATCCCTGGCAGTGTTCAAGGTCAGGTTGGACGGGGCTCTGAGCAACCTGATCTAGTGGAAGATGTTTCTGCCCATTTTGCAGGGGGGACGGGGACTAGATGATTTTTAAAGGTCCCTTCCAACCCAAACTATTCTATGATTCTATGCCATTTAAATGTACATGTTCTCTTTGATCAAAGTCAGGAATTCTTACCCAGTCCTGAACAGTATCTCTAAAGAAAGTTAAGACTTAGGCACGATTATGAGAGGTTGCTGTTCCTATTTAAAGATCTAAAATACTTTATCAAAATTCCATATGCAGAATAGATCTTTTCACATGTAATTCGATTTTCCACTTCACAAAACTTTGTTGAAGATGCAGATTTCAGCCTTGGAAGCAAAAGTTCAAATAAGAACAATGAAAGATAATACATTCAAGAAATAGAAGAAATAGATCTTCTCTGTTCTTCAACAGTCTCAGATTTTTTGTATATTATGAGGGGGTTTTGTCTTTATATTCTGCATATTACTATGTATATCAATCTTTTTTATTTGAGAATGTTTAAGCTGGCTTATGAAAATGTTGTATATTTCACAATTATCTATCTTTAAAATGTAAATGTTAATTCTACAATAATACGTAGTATAATTGGCAGATATCATTAAAATAATAATCTAAATATTAGTTTATAATAAACAAGAAGATGTGGTGAACATTCTAATAGTGAACTGAGGTCTGCACAAAAAGCAACACAATTATTTCATCCTTAGTATACATTGCTCCCTGCTATAGTAGAAATGTATGCCATCAATCAGGTTTTAAACCAATTTCCAGTTTAAAATATCTAAGAAGTTAGTACTTCAGTTTAAAAACCCAAATAATTTTGCTAGTGGAGAATATATATTAAACAACTTTTACATTTATTACTTGAATTATGCTATGAAACTGCAATGAGTTCTCCTGGTCGTAATATGTTAGATGTTTCCATTTCAAATCCTTAAATCAAATCCTCAACACCATCAAAAGATCTGCTTCTTTATCTTCTTTTAGCAATTGCAAAAAGACTTGTTCAGAGGGTAAAATAGATGGAAAACTGTTTCACAACCTACTAGCCTTGTCAAAAATCTCTGTAAGAAAACTGTCATGAATTTTGCTCTTCTTCTTCTTCTTGTTCTAAATCAGTTACAATACCTCCGCCACTCTAGAACATGAATTGCCTTCCTCACCCTGCTGATGCCTTCCCAAGTGCTCATTTCTGCACCTCAGTGACAGTAAACCTCTCTAAGAGAATCAGTTCTGACCATGTTTTCATAATTTTTTTTCCCTTATAATACAGAACTACTTGATTAATTTTTCTAGTACCCACTAGGCAATTTTACTGAGATCCACTGTTTTTTATTTAAGTCTATTATATAATTTTATGAAGATAATTTCAAGAGAATGTAGTGCTCTAGCTGTGCTGAGCTACTTAGCTGTGAAGCAGGGATCTGCAGATGCTGGAACTGCAGTTGGGTTTTGATTACCTAGGAGGACACTAAAAAACCAAGGTTGAAACAGAAATACACGTATGGACACCTCTGGGACTCCAGGAAAGAAAGGTAATGCTTGTGATCTGGATGAAGACCAGAAATCAAATTTTGTGTAGTTCCCTTCTATCAATAACATGTGAAGGTGCAAGACCGTCTTCTTCAGTCTGTGTAACACACTCTACAACAGCATCAAATCCAATGGCTTGTTTAATATATCTAGATTTGTATTCCACATATGCTGGAAGGACTACTTTATGCCCATTTTTAGAAGAGATAAAAAGTGCATAGTTGAATTGTTGATCCTGGCTCTGAATAGGCAATACTTCCTCTTGTTTTGCTTAGAAGACTCCTACATTCTTCCCGCCCTTTAAATCTAAGGCATAGTCACAATCTAAGTGTAATAATACAAAGATTTTGGACCAGGTACCTATCCAACTTTCTTTCAAATAATCTTTTAGGTTAATGATTGCTGACACTGAAATTGCTAAATCTATTACCAGTCTAAGTCTTTGAGTACAAAGCACGTTGATGAATCAATCTCATCTTGTGAGGAGTGTAGAAGGAAGATACTGTTCATGAAATATCCTTCAGACATCCTTGATCAGGGTATTTTTGCTTAGATTTATCTGACATGCAAAGAATCAATCATGTCCAATACAGCTAGGGTTAGGGGTTTTTTTCAATGGATTTCCAAATTTTTCTATTTGATCGACTATTTAATATTGGTTGTTTATATCTAATCATCTGCATGGATTATCAGTTAGGTTTTCATACCTGATAATACTCAGTTATTTAACTCACTGATAAACTAATTGTTCTGCTTACCTGTTCTGATACTTTATTTGAACATTTTGTTTTGTTGCGTCTGACTAAGTAATACTTCTAATTTCAGTTTCAGTTCAAAGCACTGAAATGTGATCAAAACAAGCCTTTTTGCCTAAAGTAATTTTAAATACAATTTATACACATGCAACTAACTGACTAGAAACTGATCACAGCAGAAAGTGCCATAGACAAAATTACCTGCAGGGTTGAGTTTAAAAGCATATCTCTACATATTCATTTTTTCCCCTAAAATAAAAATCTTTTGTCTTGATTGATACAAGTACTTTTTTTTTTTTTTTGTCATGCTATTGAGTGACTTTTTTTCTTTTCCACTAAGTTTAAAACATCAGAAATACACAGAGATTCACAGAATCTAGACAAAGGGACGAGGAACAGGATACTTCTCAACATCTCCCATAATGGATCTTACTTTTCAGATTTCATTTACAGTACTTTTGATTATAGATATAATTGGTAGTCTGAAAACACTGCACTTACTATTTATATTATTTAAGATTTAAGTATTTTTGATTAGAGCTTAAACATTTTTTGCTTTCCTGATAACTGTTCCTCTCCCTCGATATCTACATCTTTTCTGTTCATTTAAAGTTAAAGGCGTTATCAAGGCTTACTGAGAGTGTCATCTAAAGAAGAAAGACAGACAAGAAATAGAAAGGTTCCATCAAAGTAGGTACATTGAGAAATACTTCTGACAAGACCCAGACAGAAGCTGACAGCAGCTGGATTATGCAATCAGTTTATGTAACTATGTAAAGAGATCTTCAAGAGTAGGTGAAGGTGGTTTTGAGTTTTTTGGACTCTGTAACATCTGTGGATACAATTTCACTGCTAGGCACAGGGAAAGCTCTTATGTTGCAACTCATGAAACTGAAGATATGTCTGCAAAATACAAACCATTTCTAAGGAAAATGAATTTGTTTTTTGCTACCCAATATACATTAAAAAGTAAGAGCAATCAGTGAATATGCCTGCTGATATTCTTCATGGATAACAGATGTGTGCTCCATGGACTCTTCAGGTCAAAAGTCAATGAGGGGAAAATGCTTTCTCTCCAGGTTTTCTTTTGCTATTGCTATCTTTCTGAAGTGATGATAGTAAACCCACTCAAACAGTGTCCTGGCAGCAGTTTGACGTTTTAAAAGATCAAAAACTACCATGTTGGATGTCTAGGGAGCTGCCAGAATGCAATAATACCAAAAAGGAAAGTAATAAAGTAAGAAGCAAGCATATGGCATGCAGTTGCATTTCTTGCTATTGATTCTGAAACTGCTGAAGTGGAACTTCTTTATCAGCAGCTACATAATCAGCAAGTCAAAGCAATGCATCTCTGTCTGAAAATACAGTAAAACCACTGTGTCAATTTAATCAAAAGGTATCAGTTAGAGAAACCTGGAGAATTACATGACATTACATACTGATGGGTGAAAGATTGTCAAGTCTGATAACTGACAAGCTGGTAAACTGAAAACTGCCAAAAAGTGCCTGGAAACACAGTGATCTTGAATTATTAGACCAATAGAGTTTTGCCCACAGCCATACATGGAAGTAGAGATCTGACTTACTGAAAATGAAGACAAAAATAGATATTACTAAATATGTCAATATGTGGTAAATATATGGTCAAAGTGGCAATTAAGTAATAAGTAATTAAGTAATAGTAACAGTTAATTGAGGCCTTATCCCGTAGAATGTGAAATGTTCTTAATGTTCACTAATTTTGTATTTGCAGCACTATGGCATCCAGTAACAGGATGCTAGGCCCTATTAAAAGACAATTTTAAAATGTGTCAGAGATTCTGGGCTCCTGGACAAAAATAACACTAAGCAATTGATCTGTGATTGATCTATCTATACATGTAACCAGTATCAGAGGAAAAGTGTTAAGATATATTGTTCTATATGTTGTTTCATTGATGAGAACCTCACACTGAAGGATTGCTGCAGGTATCCAGTTATTAGTATTAATCACTTGGAGTAATCTGTGGTCCTGGCAGACACAAAACATTAGAGTGTTTGGGGTTTAACTTTCATTTCCAAATCTGTCAACATATCAGGATATTAAAGATCAGCTGTACTGAGCTAACAGCTCATCAGTGTGTCTAAATCCCTGGAAATTACATTTAAAAAGACTTTTTGGGACTCATGTGAATGTGTTGGAAAAAAGTGTCACCTGTTAGAGTTTCCTAAAATGTAGAGGAAACACTTCTAATGCTATACTCTTTAAAAAAGAATGATTTGTACAGTCTCTCAGAAGTGAGCTAGTTCTACCAACTGCACTCTAGCTGGTGTTGTTATGTCTTTGTCTCCTAATTCTTGCTTTTGGAGTGATCACCATTATCAATGGCACTTCAGTATATTCACAAGAAAAATTTGAGACACTTTGTGAATCTATAAATCCTTTCTATTACAGATCCTGCTTTCTCATAAATTGTATACAAGACCAGATGCAATTTCAGTTGTCCTCTTTACCTCTCTGTGATCCAAGGTGGTTTGGGTTCCAAGACAAAGAAATGTCTTAACAGATTATAACAGAAGAAATTAGCCAAAAGCAAGACTAAGATTGGGGGCGGGGATTAACAGTATGTTTAAATATGCCAGTATACCCTGTTATTCAGTGTCCATAACAATCCAAACTGTAACCCATCTACTAGAAAAGATAGCTCCCTGATCAAGAATTGTAGAGGAGGAAGACTGGTCTTCCCATGTATGAAATAATGCTCACATGGCTGTACTGTGCAGCATGTGGCTATACAGTACGCAGATGAAGTCCTAAAACAGAAAAGTCATCCACACTTCATTGCCTTTCCATACAGAATCACAGAGAGAAGATTAACACATCTGTAATAACATAACTAATGATATTTTTTAAAAGATACATTAGTTCAGTCCTTACAAACCATTTCAATGTGAGAGACGCTTTGACTTTGAATTATTTTATGAACAGAAGAAATAGAAATTAGTGTTCAGGTCAAGAATGATTTCATTTACTCCTTTTTTCAAGCAAAATCATTATAGACTTTTTTTCATCTACTGATACTCTTCACTTTGGCTTTTGGTCTATCATTTCAGCAGGTCTGTTTTAAATGACAGTAATTTCTTAGCTGTATTGACTATAAAACCATGTTTGAAAAAATATTTTTGCAATTTTTAGAACTAATTAGAATTCAGATTTGAAAGATCAAATTTGCAGAAACAAAAGGGAAAAAAATCTTTCATTCATCCTCATAAAAAGTCGAGTTTAATCTGTTAGAAAAAACAACACAACTCACAAAGTTAGATTATTTGAAGGATTCAAGGAAACTGATTGCTGCATGTGCTGCATACAAAATCATAGGAAGGACCAGGTCATTAGTTGGTGTTATTGAACTTTACAGACTACAATATATTACTTCATTAACTTGTTTTATGACTGTAAAATCCATTTGTATATACAATACCTAGACTGACCTTCAACAAAAATTACTGGGACTCTACAGGGGAACTTACTTGGTCCTTATAGGCTACACCTGCAGTAGCAGGTAAAGCAGATTGGTCAAAGCAGACATAGAATGAAATATTTTGTCCTGAGAAGTCTACACTAGATACCTTTCAGATTTTATTTATTTATTTATGTATTTATTTACTTACATCAGAAGTAATTTTGGATTATTACACAAACTCAATGATCATTTGTGGCTAGATATGCTCCTGGATATTTTCCAGTTTAATTGCATCCAGAAGAAATCCAGCGCATGAGCACAGTGTTCATTCTATGACACAAACCAAGCACAGTAAGTGGTATGATAAAGAGATTTGCTTCAAAACCACAATCCTGATCCTTACCAAAAAGCTATTGTTGACAGATGTAGCTGCTCCTTGATGTTATCTTCAATGCAGCTCCAACATGATGTGCAATTTTTCATTAGAGAATGAAAAATGACAGTAATTTCTTAGCTGTATTGACTATAAAACCATGTTTGAAAAAATATTTTTGCAATTTTTAGAACTAATTAGAATTAGGTAAACAAGAAGATACTTTCTGACATAAAAGAAACAAACACAGATGAAATTGTGGTGTCCCTGCCTGTTTAAATCTCATTGCCCTTGTTTAATACTTGTTTGTGCTTCTTCCATTCCCACAGTCCTTTAACAGTGGGTGCTCCTGGTGTGTATTACATTTAGAGTTCATCTGAACTCTGATGCTTTGTTGAGACACAGGTATTCTGGAGTTAACAAACACAGCCTTGTTGCTTTTCTCTTCAAACTTTTGGAGTGCTTGGATTCCTAGCACTTCAGTAGTTCTTGCATATTCATATGAAGGAACCTGTATCTTCAGTGCCCTCTTTTTTTAATGCTGTTTGGTGTTATGTTCAGAATGTTGTCATTACTTTGAAGCTGCACATGTTGCCATTTATATAAGAAAAGTCCAATCTATTGTCCTGTGTTTGAGACTATGAACTTAGGCAAAAGTCTCAGCTTTTCTGTGACCTTTCTTTCCAACTACTAGCCTATATATCAACTTTAACTGCCTGTTACATCTTTCCATAATCATGAGCTATATGAGGCAAGGAAAGTTCTGGGTCAGTACTGTGACAGTATGAGGAGATTTTAATTTATAATGTATTCTAAGTATCAATAACAATAGGCCATAGTATTACTTATGCCCTTCATATTTGCAAGCTTGGAGACCAATGACTCTCTCAGAGTCGCAAAACTTTCAAAGATATAAAGGAAATTGAAGTTGTACAGTGCCTGCCCTTGACAAAAATTCTGTGTCTTCTGAGTCACAGCACTATTTGTAAAGAGTTTTGCACTGAATATACCGACATAATGACTGCAGTAGCAGATTATAAATAGCTGTATTTATACATAGCTCTAAACTAAAAGAGCAGCAGCTTGCTTGAGACATTTTTAGTAAGAATTTTTTTCCCCCATCTTTAATTTATTCCTTTCTCCATTATGCTTCAGACAATCCTGGCTTGAATCTTTAAAACTTGTGATTTCTCAACATGAAAACAGACAGTTCTTAATCACATTTTAGGTGTTGTGATTTTCAGAGAAAGCAGCGGCAGCTGTACACTTGTCCTGTTCCTTAGCAACAGAGCAAGGGGAGCTCAGGAGACTCCACTGGTGGGAGTCTGAGCTGCTCACGTGTTGCTCTCAATATCACTCTCCACCTGCCACAGCCTACAGAAGGACCAAAATCAAAACCAGCTTTCCAATGAAAGGTTCTGTGTATATGATTTAATACTACTCCATACCAAATGTGTGATAACTGAACACTAAATTTGCTTGGTTAAGCATTCAGTTGTCGGGAGGGGAGGGAGGGAAAAAAAAAGTGAAAAACACGTATGCTAAACTCTCAGCTATGCCAGTTAAGTTTTCTTACAAGTTTTGCAGTGTTTCTTTAAAATATTTGCTCACAGTGAAGATATTGAGTAAAATCTCCCTAGTTTCAAGGACAGATAATTCTCACAATTTCCATTTTCCATACAGCCCAATTTGTGGAGCCATAGTAAACTCAGCTTTCCTCTGAAAATGTAAATAACTTGTCTACCCTTCATGGTACTTCATAGCCACTAGAAAGGGCACCTTAATTGTAATAATTTAAACAGAAGTAAAAAAAAAGTAATGAATAAATACCCTAAACACACCCCTTCCTCAAGGTTTTAAGACACTTTAGATTAGATTAATCTCACCTAACTTTGGGAACACAGCTGCAGCAGTTTAGAAGGGCATTGTCCTATTCTCCATCTACAGTAAATGGAAAAAAGAATTCTGATTTCTGATTCCATCTGCTCCACCCCTGCAGCAGTGTGGCCCCCACGGCAGCAGTGGCCTGCCAGGGGCTGGGGTAAGGTCTTTCTCTTTAAAATGTTAATTGAACTGACTGAGGTTTTGGTTCCATATACATGGTGTGTGCTCCCTTTTGGTCGTAACAGGATTTTGAGTGTGACAGTAGGGTGAGTCATCCTCTCAGAAGACCTTTCAGTTCTTTTCTCCCCTTAGAGGGAAACCTAACACAACTAATTTTTCAACTGAGGTTCCACTACTTCCCCAAGTATCTTAGATTAATTTAGGACATATCTCACAATTTTTTGAACATGGAGGTGCCAAAACCATTTTGTTCATTCCAGGTGCAGGTTCAAATGAGACACCCACCCACCCCCAAAAAAACCCAAATCACAAAATGGACAATTGTTGGATAATAGAGAGCAATAAATCTGTCATCTGCCTCCTATTCCCATCCTTTCAAGATGCCAAGAGAAGTGGAGAACTGTAGCCTATTTGAATCCTCCTTTTTCTAACCAACAGGTGCTGAAGGTACTATGTACCATCTCAGCCATCCCCTCTTCTCTACTGTCATTGATGCTCTCAACCAGGGCAGAGACATAGGCAGAGATTTAACTTGGATCAAATGTATGTGTATGATAATGGTGAGTGTGTAAAAGACCAAGTTTGGAGAGAAAGTCCCATCCCATGGAGGAAAGTGTGAGGAAGAGTGGGTCCCAGAAGAAAATGGGCAGGGAGAGGATGTCTTATATCACTTACTAAGCTGGCAGATTTTGACCGCCTGTTCTCCAAAAAGACATTCCAGTTTATTTTAGGATAACAGAGCCTTGAGCTGTTGTAAAAACATGAACCAAATCATCTTCCCAGCACGATCGGCATGATCATACATTACATTTGTCCACCTCATGACTTACCAAGCCAACAATGTAAACCAAATGCTCATGCTCACAAATAAATACTTCTGTCTGTATCCTAGAGATGAACAATTTAGCTTCTTTTTACATACTTGAGAAGATTGGTGCTAGCCTGAAATAATGTATAGATGGTCTACTGTTATTCTTTGTGTGTATGTTTACACTGTGATATTAGAGGCAATATATACACCTCATTTTTTTAATATAATCAAAATGTTTATGGTGACAACACAAAAAGAAGTGCTGAGGTCTGAGGTGGGGGCAAAGGAACCTAAATCCTCTCAATGAATGGCATTTTCTGTGGTTTTTGTTCAGAAAATTCATTTGCTTACCTTTTTTAATCCTTTATTCAAGTCATAATTTTACAAATATTTACAAGCTACTCAAAGACTTATCTGTTTTATTTTAGTTCACTATAATTTTATCATGCAAAATTGCATGGTGTTTTTCCTCCTCCCCATCTCTAAATCTGTTATGCTGAACTTTTGCAACTTGATAGATCATGAAGTAGATTTTCTCAGGCCTCTTGCTCTTCATTTCTGCTGACATAAGAGTAAATAGATTTTGAGCAAGTCTAAAATATGTATCAGGAGTTTCTTTTCTGTTTTCTAGCACTTATGTTAAATTCTTACAGAATTTTGGCCAGTTTCAGGCTTTCAATTCCTTCATTTATTAAGATGAAATAATAACTATTCCCTTATCCCACATAAAAATGTGTGCTTCAAAGCTGCAGTCTTCTGAGATTAATTAAAATGAATGAGTAGAAGGAACACAAAGCAGGCTTATGTTTGCTCACTTGTTAGATCTAAGACAATAAAGTAGGGACTGGAATAGAACAGAACAGGATACTTTTTGCAAAATCTAGAGTTTATGAGTATTTAGAAATAAGTTTAGGCAACTAAGTAATTTAAATATTAAGATACTCTTAAGGGGCTGAAATTATACTACTTAAATTTAAAAATACCAAATTTTGCAAAAAAATCATATGCCAAGGCTATTCAATCTGCTGACCTACATGTGTCCTGGCTGCAGAATGTAATTTTCAAAGGCGGTCCTCTGTCAAAAAAAATCACCACATACTATGTTTCCAGGGACACATTTTTTAATTCTCTATCATATTTAGGCTTTTAAACTAGGTGGGATTTTTTTTATACATTAATGATGTTGACTTCCATATGTTTCTTTATTTCATTCTGATTAGGACATGGAATGCCCTTGTTACATCTTGAAAATGTCTACTTTTACCACAACTGTTGTTACTGAATTGTTGTTTAAAATGAAGGAAATTTTGGCTTCTCTATAAGTGAACAGTTGTGTTGGATTTTCTTTTTTTTTTTTTTTTTTTTTAATCAGAGATTAATTAAGACAGAGATCATTCTTTAGTGTGATAGATCAGATAAAATAACCACAGGGAGATGCCATTAATATAGAACTGAAGAAAGCCTTTTTATGAAGGAATTTACTTTCTGTAGAATGTTTTAAGTACAGAGACTAGAAAGCAGAAAATGTTTTCCCTATTATCTTACAATAGTCCAATATGTTAGTTATCATGTACCTTAATAAGTAGTAGCAATAAGAAGAGTTAGAAATTCAGAGATTTCCTTCTGCAGATTGATTGTCTACCCAGAGGCAGAAGAAAAAAAAACAACAAAAAAAACCAGAATAAATGCTTTACATCATAGAATTTTATGACTTGGTTTTAGTGTTTTGATTAAACCACAATATAAGTAACTAGTTTTCACCTAAGTATATTAATTCTGTAGTTTTAGTTGGATGTTAATCATTTCTTGTCTTAATCTACTGCCTAATGATGCTATGAAGTCTTAAAGAGCTAGCACATTTCACCACAAAGGTGTCTGCATTTAAGTTGCATGTAAAATGACTCCTCTGTTCCGTTCCCTCCACATGAGACTACTGTGGGCTTAATTAATTCAAGTTTATAAAGCATTCTCATATCCTTGGATGAATTGCACAATAGAAATGCCAAGTGGTAGTGTTAAATAGCAGAATTTAACAAAAAAAGGTATTACATTATATTTTATATAAAATAGTTTAAATTATAATATTTATGTAACTTATTTACTATGAATAGAATAGGAAAAGTTGATATTGTGGCTTCATGTTCATTTCTCAATAAAATGTACTTTTAAAAGAAATTTATTTGCTATGGTTTCTGCAGAGATTTTACAGTTTTAGAGTACAAAATTTCACTATGCCACACAGTTTGATGCTGGATCATTCACTTAGCAAAACATTCTATTGATACCAGGTACTACCTCAAAACTAGTGAACTTGTTTCAGGCTTAATCATGTCATGAGCTCAATGTAAATTGTACTGTGTTTAATATGGAGGTAACACTAGCAGCTCCAGAAAATCAGTTTTATTTAGAAAAGAGAGATTTTCTTATGGATTTAATAGGAAAAAATAGCATTTTAGTTAAGATTATTACAGAAGTCTAGATAAATTCTTGGTTATGACCTTCCATGCTTGCAGAATGTTCCTAATGCCATTAAAGAAAAGAAAAGAAAAGAAAAGAAAAGAAAAGAAAAGAAAAGAAAAGAAAAGAAAAAAAAAGTTCTCTGCAGTCTTTTATTGCTACAATCCTGCATGGCACTGAGCTTTATTAACTCCCACCGGCATCAGTGAGAAATGAGACTGCTTAGTTCCTCACAGAAATTCTTAAAATTTTGATACAATTTCAAGCAGCTAAACAGAAAAAAAAACCAGTGAGAGTCTGTCTTTTACCACATGAGGCTTGGTCAGTGAGAAGTGCAAAGATTTTTGTGGTCATCCCATTTGCTCCTGTATGTTGTCTCCTGAAGATCATTATCTGTGCCCATGAATCTCTGACAGACTTCCTATTTTCTCAGGTGGGCTTCCCTTCACAAAGTTATTTTGCTTTGCAAATACCATGACTCCAGGTCATTACAATGCCTTATAAGCAGCTTTCCTGAACAGCATACCTTATATTGTACAGCTTGTTTATGACCATCTCTCTGGTGATGTCTGTACTTTCAGACAACGTGTTCTTAAACACCTGAATTGTCTCCTTGACTCCACATACAAAAGCAGACATATCATTTGTGTGGTATTTCATATGACTATTGTAATTTTAACTGCAGGGGCTCTCTGGTGACTGGATGGTCAATACCTGACTTTATACTCGCTTGAAAGGTATTATAATTCCACTAAGATTTCCTAGTTTATAAATGAGATGTCATTGTTAGATCAGAACACTTCCCAGCTGCAGAAATATTTTCCATGCTGCCTCTTACATATACTGACCCTTCTGCAGTTTCTTATTCTTTTCCAATGTCTAAGAAGAAGAAATCTTGCTGCAGAATACTTAATGAGATGCTGTAGGGCATCCATGCTTTGTATAAACTAACACAATTATCTGTTTTATCTGTTCTCTGATATATTAACCCAATTCACTTAGTGAAATAATTTAAAAAGATCTTCCACCTTTGAATTGTCTTGAACATACTTAATTTTACTATAATGAATTTCTACTAAGAGTATTCTTACTAATACGAAGAATGAGTGGGTGTTTTCAGGAATGTGGACTAACTCTCCCTCAATGCTTAGAGAGTAGGAGGAGAAAATATCTTCAGCCTACAGATTAAACATTGGAGTTCTCCTGCATTCCAGAACAAAACTATTTCTAAATGTGGTTTTAAACAAATGATCCTACAGATTTCCCACCCACGGATGCTTAACACACAGAGGCAGCTACTGTGCAACTTCCAAAATGCAAACTTGGAAGAATGCTGTGACATAAAGTCAAAAAGAAAAGCATTACCTGGATTTGAGTGTGAAAAAATCTCCATTTGATAAAGAGATCAAGATAGTACTTGATGTAAAATCCGTAGAGAGGCCTGCATCATGCCTTCTCCAACCCATTCTCTCTGAAGTCTTACATTTGAACAAAGTCTCTGTGAACAAGTACATCAGCATTTCAGCAGGACTTTTGTATTGTGTCCTCTTTGGAATCTCTGCTTTGGAAACTGCCCTGTCTTTTTTAATTCACTCCTCAAATTCCATTCACAGATTGGCTTAGAAAAGGTAGAAGACATTGCTAATTAAAATTATTATGTAATTGATACAGGAAACTAGAACTATCCTATCATAGAAATAAAGAGAAAAGGGGATTTTACATTAAATACATTCACTGTTTCAAATTAAACTTTTGAAAATCATCACAAATCTGAAAAGTTTCTTTCTTTCCTTTTCCATTCTATTTCTTGCACTTTCTTTTTTTTTTTTTTTCTTTTCTTTCTTTTAGTCTTCTTTCATTTGCTTTTTTTTTAAAAAACTTTGATAAGAAAGAGTTACCAGTATAAAAGGGTTGAAGGGGAGCATGAGGCTAAGACATTGATGGGTTATGGTCTTGATGAGCTTATGCTGGGATAGGAACAGCTTCGAGTTGCCTTCTAGAGAAATGATAACATCAATAAGTCTTTCTGGAACTGTATCTGATCCTTATCAGCATAGTCCCCATTTTCCCAGCCAAAAGATGTATGAGGTGAAAAATCAGTTTCTGCATCCCTCTTCTACCCATGCACTGGAAAGTAATAGAGAAGGAAAAACTTGAAAAACTCAAGTGCAGCAGAGCGAGAGTGGATACAGTCCTTCCAACATAGTCATAACTGGATATTGACAATCAGTCAGGATGATTTTTATTTTGGTATTGGGTGAAAAAGCTTTAGGAAAGGATAAGCTAACATGGAAGAGTTCTGATTTTCAAAAATCAGTTTTGGTTCTTATGCAGAAGCAAATAAAGCAAGATAGAACAACATATGGAAAACCAGAAATGGAGAACTACAGTTAACATAAGCACCTTAAATTATACAATTTAACAAAAGCTTAGAATAAGCAATTTATTTTCCAGAGAACCAAATCTGACAACAGGTATCAAACAAATATCTTAAAGACTCTGCTTATTTGTTCTTAGTATAGCAAAGAGAATTAAGAAAAATCTATACATTTTGTATCTGAAGTTTACAATGGTGTGAAGTGACAAGAAACTTACCATAGGGTTTGTTATACGCTGAGATTCTATCCTTATATATATATATATATATATATGTATGTATAGGATTTACTGCTTGGTAATGGTGTGACAGCACAGGTTTGACTGAAAAGTTATGAGTTAGATTTCATGTCAATGTGTTCTAATTTAGTTATCTATATAGAAAAATAATAATTCTTTACAAAATTACAAATCACATGCAATAACAGATACAAATACTGTACAAGAAACAATTGGGTTGCTTTTCTATGTGACCTAAACTGTGAGGTTCTTCTTTCAGTAGTTTTCCTATTAGCATTTATCTAGTAGGTGTCTTCCTTGCAATAATCAAAAAAACAGTGCACTAAGCATATTCAGAGATGATTCTCATGAAATTAGAAAATTGACATAATGAAGTTTGAACATCTGCAATCCCCAGGAAAAAGACCACTTGCATAAAATATGAGAATGTGAAAATATCAAATGCATAATTTTAAAGCTCTTTTTCAAAAATAATCTTTATTTTGGACCTTCTCTGACTAGTTAGTTACTTGGAATGTTTTGCTTCATTGTCCTAACTGAGTAAGGGATATCTAATTTTTCACCCCACTTAACAGATGAATTGTACACACCTGAGTGCTTAGACACAAAGACTGTAGGGGAATCTGCTGCAAAATAGAGTATTTCTGAAATACTTTACAGTGTGAAATACTTGGGGGGGGGGGGGGGGGGGGGGGAAGGGTCGGCAGGGGTGGTAGGTGGTGTCCTGTATACAACATAGAGACTTGAGAGGCACTTTTAGCATATCAAAAATTCTCTTGACTATGTGTCAGACATGGAAAATGGTTTCCAAAGTAATTTCCTCTAGATGTAACCACTGTCTCCAAGAAAAATAAAAATAATTACAGCACACCTAAAAGTCTTTTTAACATCTGACAGGAACAAATCACATAAGAAAACATCTGAAAACAACCATCATCACTGTTTTCTATTCTGTCTACTGAAGCCAAGTCTAAAGTGAATTTCTGACTTCCAAGGATAGATTGAGGGTCACATTTACAATGAATTGGAACCTAGTGAGTAAATACCCCACAGAAATAAAGGCTGGAATCACACGGTATTTCTATTTTTACTCTCTAGTTTCAACTACAGTTCAGCTTGAGTAGACATATCTTTGACAAAGCAAAATCTCAACAGTTGTGTGCTGCATGCAATAGCAAAGACAACATGGCAATTCCCTCTAGCCTTGAACTACCAAGCTATAAAAATCTAAACTGTCCTGTACTACCCTAATCAGTTGTACTTGTTTCCAACTTTATCAGATAATTATATTCTTTTATTTCCCTTCTTCTTTGTTCATGAGGAAAACAGTACAGAAATATGCTATGATACAGATATAATTCCATATGATACAGTGTGTAGAGCAAAGAAACCTGAAAAAACTAAGGAAAAAAAATAAAAGAAATTATCACAGGAGCATCATGACCTTGCCTTAGTCAAGAGTTGAGTAACTCAGTGTCATGAACTATGGCTCCCAGGCCAGAGTAAACACACCAAAAAATCTGCAAAAATACGTGGGTTATGACACGTGTTTGTGACAGGCAGCACACTGCCATGAAATGGTGGCTGAAACAAAATGCACACCCCCCCCCCCCACCCCCACCCCCCGCTGTGTATGTAAGGAAGAGCACTTCCTGGTCTGATGTACTTCCAGGTAAACTGGAGGGGGCAGCTGGACCTGCCAGCCAATCACAACAGACTGCATGACCAGAAGAGGGGCGTGACCTCTGGGTTGAATGGCAGGTGTGGCTGCCTGCAGGAGGGCAGGATGTCTACCAGAAGCTGGGGTGGGGCACCTGTCCATTTTTCTCTTCAGTAAAAGTTGTGGCTGTACTACATGTGTGTCTATGTGTGCCTGTGAGAGGGCAGAGTTTTTCCTGACACAGGCTGTGCTTTCTTTCTGCCACTTCACAAACCGCGCTTAGCAGTGTGACGTCGTCTGGTGTTTCTTTCCCCCAGCAATCAGGGACAACAATATTATGGGAAAGACCCTACTATTGAGACCTTATGAGCAGAATCACAGGGTCAGTCATAATCTATTACAAAAAAAGTAGGTGTACATGTTTAGAAAATTGCCTAAAGTACTGTGGAAGCAAAATTCTTTTATGTGTAAAAACACAGCTGTTACAAAAGCAAGAAGGAGAAGCTGTTACAAAAACAAGGAGACATATCTCTGATTTAGAAATCTTGTTCATGGAAACTTGACAAATATATCTGCTAATTCCAATATTAGGGCCATTTCTTGAAAAATGTTTCACACTTTCAAAATTTTGCCTAAACTTCCCCCCCCCCCCCCAAGAATCCTTTTGGGGGTTTTGTTTCTTTAAGTCAATGGTGAAAGGTGGGTACTTTCAGGGAGTGATCCTTCTCATCCTAAGGTAGAGATCTTTATCTGGCCACATTATTCAAACCAAAAAGTATCTATTACTGTCCTTTGTATACAAGGGCGAGTGTTCAGTAACTTGTTCAGTAGAGGTGTATACCTGTAAACATGTAGAGAATGTTCCCTTTATCTGTACATAGATATTTGTCATAATTCCAGATTCTTTGGTGTAACCTCTGGCTGCTGCTTCAGAGAAGCACTGGTCCCCTCCATGTTCTGTTCTGTATCTTGTGTCTGAGTGGATGTCATATCCACACTGTCCACTAGATGCCTATGTTTAGGCAGTTGAAAACTACCTGTAAGAAGCAAAATTCACTCCTAGGGGCAGACTGAGTTTGTAACTGTACCTGTCTACAGTATAGCTGTATTCCTATGGACTAGGAGTCTGAGAACTGATCACACTCAGTAAAACTCTGCTGAATATAATCTAGGTAGTTATTTAGTTCACAAAACTTTCCATTTGCTGATTACCTCTCTGTTGACCTTAGATGACTATGTTACTGTGAACACCTGCATTTAGCATCTAAATTTAAGATGACCTGAATCTTAATCTTAAAGCTTGATGACATAAATCCATTCTTCTCAATTTCTCTCAAATTCATTCATTGGGGTATCTCAGGGAGGGGTTGAGTTAACTTTTATTGTGTTCCGTGTTTTTGACAGGAGATATTCCAAAGCCTAACTGCAGTTCCTGGGAATCTGCATAACTGTTGCCCCTGGGAATCTGCATAACTGTTGCCCTCTTCCATTTCAGTTTTGTGTTCAGATTCAGATCTTGGAGATACAAAGCTTCCTGAAAGTGTTTACTTTCTTGAACTATAGAAGGAAACAACAACAGCTATATTTCTGATTTAGACACCATTTTGGTGTCTAAACTTAAGTGGGGAGAATTTGATCTTCAGTTTTCAAAACAGCATAAGCCTTCTTGAACTACTGAACAATTACTTGTGTTGTATTTAGTTTAGTGAAGGTGTGTTGCATCAGGCAAGCATAATGTCATGTAATATTTTTACTGGAGTTTAAGTAAATTCTAAAGTTCTCTATTATCTGTATTTATAGTTTATACCTGAGTGGTTTTGTTAACTTCTAATGATTTGATTAACCTAGTTAAACTACTTATCTAATCCAGACAGTATACTGAAAATAATCCTGATTACAGGTGGACAACCAGCATACATCTGCATGGGCGATCTATTCTGCACCATTCCTCTCCCCGCCAGACTGTAATCTCACAGTGGTACCATATCTCATTATTTTCAATCACGTCTGTTGACACTTACATTCCAAAAATAAAAAATACTCCAACGCTGGAGGAAAAGGAGGTTTAGATTATGGATATTACAGCAGGTGCTGGGAAGCCCACTGAGAGAAAACAGTGTCAAACCTATACAACATGAACACACAGCTTGCTGTTGCTTTGAGTAAAGGCAATTTTATGGCAAAGCAAGGGCACAGGGGAACACATTCAAGCACAAATAAGTAAAAGGGAAACAGAACACAAAGTAACACAGGCAACCCAAAAAATAGGAAAATGGCCAAATGTGCATTTTTACCATCTGGCCAAGAGCAAGGTGCCTGATGCCTTTACACATGGGATATTGGCAAAATGAAGAATGCACATGGTGTTTCATGCAGTAAGTAGAAAATACACTTCCATTGTTCAGGGCTTTAACATCACAGTAAAAAGAAAAAGATAAATTATTATTATTGCTACCTGCAATCAGTCAGATAGAGGCCAACTGATTTAGTCAGGAAATTTTCTGAGCTTCTTGAAATGCACAAATATGTTGGTGTTATTTGTTTTGTTTCTATATAGACAGCGGGCTGATGAAAAGTACTTTGTAAATACAGAAAAAAAACCACAACTTCAAGTTCATGACAGACTAAATTATGTGATCAGCTGTTTGCAATTAAAGGGACAACTGATTAGGTCAAGTGTCTTATATATCTATAAATATAATTTGTTTTGTATGGCAGTAGAATTTAAAAGTTAAAAAACATAAAATCTGAAATATTGTGTGGTCATAATATTGTAGCAAATGATGATAATATTATTCTTGCCCAAAAGTAATGTTGTAAAGGGAAAGTAACACAAGAAAAAAAGGGTTGGGATTGAAGAACTAGGCTCTGATCAACAGAATCAGATACAAATTTTAAATTTCTGACAGATTTCTTGTGTGCCTTTGGAAAAGAACATTTCCTTCTAGGGCATGTGTTTTTAAGACCCTTGTTTTGCCAGTGTCCAGAATAATAAGCCCCTTGCCCACAACAGAAACACAGACTGGGTGGGACTGAGCTCATTTTAACTTTATATCTCTACAATCTGGATTACTACATGTAGCATTTTACAATGAGATGGATAGACTTTGTTGACTATACTGACTACAACCCCTTCACTGTGGTCTTCATTCAGTTATATGGAATAACAAGTGAGACTTGAGAAGTCCAGATATCATGCCTGGCCTTGAGCTGCTGTTCCAGAAGGATACAGACCTCTATAGGTCCTGTATGATATCTGCCAACTCTGTGTTTTACATAATTTGTAATCTCAAATTTCACTTTCTGGTTCTAGCAGAATTTATACAGTACCTATCAAATTGGGCAAAGCAGGTGAAATACACCACATCTGAATGCCCCAACAAAAATTTTGTGGATAGTTGCTGTGATCTGTTAGCGCTTGTTGTGCTTAGACACAAGCATTTCTGGTTTTGCAGAACTTTATGTATGAAGCTTATACATGCTACGGCTACATAATTGAGGTGATATGTGGTACAGAACAGTCAGTCTCACTTCAGTGGCTGGAAGAGGTCCTCACAGCAGCTATTACCAGGCACATGAAGGAGTCTGGGAAAAGGCAACAAGGATTTACCAAGGGGAAATGTTGCTTGACCAACCTGATTGCTTTGTGTGATGAAACAACTTGCTAAGCAGATGAAGAGAAGAATGAGGGGCTTTTGACATGGTCTCCCAACTACATCTTTGTTGTAAGATGGATTGGATAGATGGACCATAAGTTGTATGAAAAACTGGTTAAACAGACAAGTTCAGAGGATGGTGGCTAATGGCAGTAATCAAGAGTGGAGTTCCTCCAGAGCTGATACTGGGTTTACTACTATTCAATATCTTTATACATGATCTGCATAACAGCACTGACTGCACTGTCATCTCATTTGCAAGTAACACCAACCTGAACTTGAGGACAATTACATGTTGGGATAGAATGCCTGGAGAAGTGGTGTAATCTCACTCACTGGAAGCATTTAAGACTTGGCTTGGTGGAGTCATGGATAACCTCAACAAAGTCCCTGTTTTGAATAGAAGGCTAGGTCAGTTGATCTGAAGAGTTTCCTTTCAGACCTGACTTTTGTGTAATTCTGTGATTTCTGTAATTCTGTTGAAGCAACAACTTAAATGACAGGTAGTGAGATAAGCCAACTCTTCCTTCTCACATCTCTCAATCTGTCATTAACAGCCCCCCACAAACATTCTGTATCATGCACTATCAAACACTGAGATTTTTCCTTTTCCTCATCATTCAATAAAACATCAGCTCCTGAAATTGTTAAATTTTAAGACAAAGTTCTTTTTTAGCCTATAAAAAGTTGCAAGTCCTTCCTCTGTAGAATTTTATCAAACATATTACATTTCATATTGTAGGTGTCCCTCGTTGTGATTATCATTATACATCACCAGCAAGGATGAAACCCAGGGCATCTACTGTTGAATGTGTGATTATTTTTACTTAAAATTTCTTTAATTAAATTGTAGCAGCATCTTCAGATTATTGTCTCTAGAAGCTTGGATCCTCTGTAGGCCAGTTTCTAGCTAAAGATATTTTGTTACACTCACTGAGCAGCACATCATGCTTGAACTTTACTAAAATATGCATTGCTTACTCTATTTTATTTTTCTCCAAAATAGTTGTTCTAGTCTGGAGTATACAGTGTTAACTACTAATTTCAGGGATTTTTTTTAAATTATTTTTTTATTTTGTTTTTCAGAAAGAGTTCACATTTCAAAGGACACGCTTCAGATTTCAGGTGAACTGATTTTATACTATACTTGTGGGTAGCAATATGTTTCATCCTTATCTACAACATTAGTTTCATAGCAACTAATGTAACTCAGAGGGCAAATAGTATAAGGATACTAAAAACAGATTAAAATTAAGAACAAAACTAAAGACATAAATGAAATAAACAGTACTATGAAGTACTGTAAAGGTTTTATTGTCACTTGTGGATATCTCAGTGTTACTATGGGAACTTCAGCTTTTGCATTTGACGTGATTCAACTGTAATGAGTGCTGACTGACAAATGGAAAGAAGAACAACAAAAAAGGAACTGTGATTATTTTTTCTTTAAAAAGGAAAGATTCATTTCCATTTTACATCATCCAACAGATTATATGAAAAAGAATGTGGAGACACTAGGGAAAGAATGATAAATTCTTTCTCTCTATGTCACATGGGATTCATTGTCAAAGAAATCAAGTTATATGCTTTACGTGGACTTCATTGGAAGATTTTAAATCATCCAGTGGGTGTATTTTTAACAAGGATCAATTAACCATATAAAAGAAAGTTTGCAGAATCTGCATTTAAAGATAGAAAATGTTTGTCTTTTTTTTTTAAAATACCTTGCTTTCTCTCAGCTTAAATGGAAATCAGGCCAAAATTTTGAATGCTACCTTGCAGCAGTAGCACATATCAGGATATTATTAGCCTATATTCTAAAACCTGTGGTTTTCTTTAACCCAACTTCTGGATATTTTGTCTATGTAAAGACTCTGTTGTATTTACAACATTATACATTATATCTGAGGGTCCTTGAAGATGGGATCTAAGTTATGTACCACCCAAGCTGCACTTAATGTACCTCACAGCAACAGCTCTTTCCACTCTTATTCCCCTTAAGAACAATCCTTTCTCTCCAGTCTGTGCAGTGACAGAAACCAAATATATCTGCTTACCAGACTTGTCACTGATTCTGATAAGATTGTCAGACTGGCTGCAATAGCTGCTGGGAAAAAAGGTTATTTACACAACAGTAGGTGCCTACTGCATCTGCACAACATCACAGCAGCAGAAACCTGGTGTTCTGATACAGGTAAGATGAGTAAGTTTGTTGCTTGAACAGCTTTTCTGAAAGAAAGGCAAGGTGGAAAATTCTGAGGGCCACCAGAAAGAGCACTGTGTTGACAGCTAAATGGGACTGATGAGATTTTATTTGAGAAACAGTGGATTTCCCTGTGTAAAGGTAGATACAACACTGTGAAAAATCTCCGACCTGCTTCTTTCAACTCTGTGCCTCAGTTCTGACTTACGTCACCAAATCTCACATTTTCACTACCCACAGATATACTTTAGTCATTATTATTCCTCGTCCCTTCCTTTTATGAACAAAATGAACAGTGGAAGCAGACAAATATATATGTGAAGACATAATATATGACTCTCCATACTATTGTGATGAAATTTATGTAATGCTGACATCCAGGTGAATCTTCTTTTTAATTTAACTGAAAAGTTTAATCTAAAGTTTACTTCCAATATGTTGTGAAAGATTGCAAAAATGATGAAGAAACTCAATAGAGGCAAACTGACAAAACACTTCAGCAAATGAATAACTTCATTTTCTTAGTACTGTATCCAAGACATGCCAGCTAGATGGAGATCTCAATATTTTTTAAATCTACAAGTGTATTGGGTTTGCATGGCAAGGTTTTGGTAGCAGCGGGGCTACAGGGGTGGTTTCTGTGAGAAGCTGCTAGAAACTTCCCCTATTTCCGACAGAGCCAATGCTAGCCAGCTCCAAGACAGACCTGCTGCTGGCCAAGGCTGAGCCCATCAGCAATAGTGGTAGTGCCTCTAGGAAAACAGATTTAAGAAAGGGAAAAAAACCTGCATGATGGCAATTGCAGCCAGAGGGAGAACTGAGAACATGTAGGAGAAACAACCCTGCAGACCCCCAGGTCAGTGAAGAAGGAGGGAGAGGAGGTGCTCCAGGCACCAGAGCAGAGATTCCCCTGCAGCCCCTGGGGAAGACCCTGGTGAGGCAGGCTGTCCCCCTGCAGCCCATGGAGGTCCACGGTGGAGCAGATCTCCACCTGCAGCCTGGGGAGGACCCCACACCAGAGCAGAGGGATGCCCGAAGGAGGCTGTGACCCCATGGGAAGACCACACTGGAGCAGGTATTCTGGCAGGACTTGTGAACCCATGGGGGACCCACGCTGGAGCAGTCTGTGCCTGAAGGACTGCAGACCAGGAAAGGGACCCACACTGGAGCAGTTCATGAAGGACTGTCTCCTGTGGGAGGGACCCCACGCTGGAGCAGGGGAAGTGTGAGGAGTCGTACCCCTGAGAAGGAAGGAGCGGCAGAGACAAGGTATGATGGACTGACCCCAACCCCATTCCCCATCCCCTTGTACCGCTGTGGCAGGGTAGGTAAAGAAAACCAGGAGTGGAGTTGAGACCAGGAAGAAGGGAGGGGTGGGCAGAAGGTGTTTTAAGATTTTTTTTTATTTCTCATTACCCTACTCTAGTTTGATTGGCAATAAATTAAATTAATTTTCCCCAAGTCGTGCCTGTTTTGCCAGTGACAGTAATTGGTTGAGTGATGTCTCCCTGTCCTTATCTCAACCCATGAGTCTTTTGTTATATTTTCTCTCCTCTGTCCAGTGGAGGAGGGAAACTGATAGAGCAGCTGCGTGGTGCTTAGTTGCTGGCTGGGGTTAAACCATGACAAGACGACAGTCAGAATCTGTCCATAACAGTGTCAAGCAATGAAATTGTACTTTATTACTTATAGAGTGATTTCTTAGTAATTCTTAAGCAACTCCCTCCTTGAAAATTACTATTTTTGAAGCTTACTTCTCTAGAGCTACTGCCAGTGCCATTTGCTGTGGCCAGATCAGAGGATGAAACACACTAACGTCAGTGTCTCTCTTGTCATTTCTCAAGAGACCAAGACTGTCTTCTCACTCAGACTTCACAGCCCAGATCCCTCTAGATTTTATCTAGTATCTGACCCTTTCATGTCGGTAGCATAGTTTTCCAAATCACTGGACTGACATACATCCTGTAATGAATTGACCATGATTCTGAGCTTGGTTAAACAATAGAAACCACCCAAGGCTTTAGTAAGCAATTGCTGCTGCAGAGTAACATACTGTACTTACTGCCAGAAACAGCGAGACAATTTGCTGACTGATTTGAAAAGCTACGAGAGAAAAATCTGAAGGCCCGTCACATCTGCACATTTTCCTTCTTAATTGTTCATGTACAGTTTAACATCTACATGAATCTTCCAGTGCCTCAGTGAGCAGAGCTAAATTGTTTTATTCGCTTGCTTTTTAAGTAGAATAGCACACTTGAGATTTCTGTGAAAGAATATAGTTCCTCCTGTGGTTTATGTGAGACTTATCTTAGCAAACTAAATATATTCTCCAAATAATTTCTTCTTTCATACAATAAAATTGCTGCCTGTGTGATTGTCCCTTTGTGCAAAATTGAATTTTACATTTGCTACTGTAGGAATCTCGCTGATAAAGTAGTGGCTGTGCTTAAAACTTTCTCTGCTGGCTTTATGCTCTACAGCTGCCTTTTAATGGTATTTACTGAAATTTAGGATTCCAAACTAAAAACATTAGAAAAGCACCTTTTCCTGTAAAAAAGTCAGGACTAGGGCATGTTTCACAGACTCCAACACCTTATCACTCTCTGTCCTCACAGAGAATGCTAAGGAGTTTCTCGTGTATAGTCAACTGTGAAGTAGAAATGGAATATTTCCTCAAGGAGTGTCTAGTAGTTGAAATATGGCTTTTGAAAAGGTTTTATGCATCAAAATAGAGAATGTCAATCTTTTGTTGCAAATATCCTCTAAAAATGAATAATATATTTTACAAGATTACAGCTACAGGATTACATTAAATTCTCTACTTCATGCCAAATCCAAAATAATGTTCTAAATTTAATTTGTCCTTTGAGATTCATTCAGTACTGCATCTTCTTTTTTTTTTTTTTTTTTTTTTTTATCATTCAAGCAATAGTTGATGTTTCTGCTTTTCTTTGTCAAGTTTATTTCAGCCCATTCATAAACCTTGTACAGCAATGCTGTAGAGTAGGTATACAGCATCTGCTGATACCATTCCCCACCTGGGTCTTTACAATAATCAAATATTTGCTACACCATGTCACTGGTGAGTCCCTTATGGTGGATTTTGAATGGATATGTCAAGGTAGGGTTGCATAAAGACATGGATTTAATATAGACATTATATCATCTGGACACTACCCTGCATTTAAAGAATCTCCATGGAACCAATTAAGTCAACTTTATGAGATGCAAAGGGAAAATCTAAGGCAGAAATATTTGATACATAGCCAGCATGACTATCGGTATGTCTTGACTACAGAAGTAATCCTATGAAACTCAACAGTTTTGTCATGTCTGTCCATGTATAGGGCTGATGCTTTTAACAGGCTACTAGGAAAGTATTCCTTATGCTTTGTCATAGTCAAAAGGAATAATCTCTATCTTCTTATCCAGGATATTTGAGATAAATAATAGCAAGTGAAGCTGCAGTTTAAAGAGAACTGTAACATTCTAATTACAGATAATCATAAAGCGAGGAGCCAGACAGCTAGCTACATAATGAACTTTCACCAGCTCTAGTATCACTTTTTTCTTTTTCTTTTTTTTTTCCTAGTGCAAGAACATGCTTTAATTCATATAAATCCATAACACTGTAGACATTCTGAGAGAGAAGGAATGAAGTGCATCTCATTGCTTTTACAGACCATACTTAGACTATGTATTTGAAGTTCTCTAATGAAGGTAGTTAATAGGGTTAATAAAAAAGAGAGAATGACAGCCTTTTCCAGTGAATCATTCAGAAACAGAAGCTAATAAAGGTGCTCTAAATTGCTCTCTGGAAAAGCTTGTTTTTCTCCATTGAATAGGTAAGAAAGCAAGGAGTGCCCTCTGGAAGGCACCCAGTGCCAGTGCTACTGACTAGAGTGAGGCATTGTGACTGTGGCCCAAACATTCATTTTAAAAATCACACTCTTCCTCATGGGATAAAGAAGATTCTAATGGAAAATATAATCATTCATTCCATAAAAATATTCTGATTGGAACAGGGCTAAGTAGATCACAGTTATACACACCAAGCATTTAAACTTACTACATCCTGACAAACCAAAAGAGAGGTTGTGGCAATTTCAATATAAGTATATCTAAAGGCAGGGAGGGAGGGAAGAGGCAGGAATGATCTTCTGCAGAATATAAGGAATGCTAGGAATAAAAATATATGAAAAACAAAGACAGTAGGCAATACAGACAGGAAACCATTGAAAGAATTGACTGTTCTACCAACATATGAACAAACTCAAAGAAAAAAGATCAAATGTAATAATACTGTATAATAAAATGTTGTATTTGTTTCAAAGTAAAGAAAAGGGCAAATTATCGTTACATGGATGTAGGTTTGGTCCTGATCCTTCATTCACGTACTGTGCATGATTGAAAATAAATGATGCAAAAAAGCTGTAGTCTGCTATTACAAAAAGGAAGTATCTTTTGATGTTGCTTTTGTTGAAGGTTTTAGTCTAAAGATTCTTGTAGGGATAATGCATGTCTATGTCATGTAATCATTTTAGTGTTCATGACAGAAAGTCGTCATATAAATAGCATTTTCAGTGCACACTTTCTTTGAAATCACTTAGCTATCATGATGTAGCAATTACTTAGTACTCCAAAACCAGCACGTGCACATTTCTAGGATTTTGTAGTTGGGATGAACATTTTATGTGTATTGGCTTAGGAAATCCCAAATTAACTGCAGATTCATTTCTCACTTTTCTCATTTGGAAGTGAACTCTAATGTTAGCCTCAATTGCTGCAGTTAGGAAGCAGAAGTACAGTCTGAAGAAATGGCACCAATATTCAGAAGGCAGTTAATGGCTCATGGCAATGGGTTTCACAGTTATTATATTGTTTGATGATCTACTGAATGACTTCCAAGTATAAAACGTCAAGGACCAACAATAAAATTGTCTAGTTTTTAAACCACTGGCTTCTGATTAAAAAAAATAGTATTAACTATCAAACAAATAGTTTAATCCTTGCCAAATATTTTCCTCTGTTCATTTGCCCTAGAACTTAGTAGGATACTGCTTCAAGTGTTTTAAACTTTCTTTGCTACAAAACAATAAAAAAACCCTAAAACATGGCAATTTTAAAAAAAAAAAAAAAAAAAAAGGAAACTCATGGTGGTTTTCTTCTAGAAATAAAGCACAGATGAGAATAGACTTTGCTGTCACCAAAGACACTTAACACAGTTTGTCTTCTGGAATTTTTGTTAAAGACAAGAAGTCATTAACCACATTAATATTCAATGCTATTTTATCACAGGGCAGATGTTTATATGCATGCTTCATTGCATTGTGAACAATGTGACAAATGCAATTACCTTTCATGATGTGGAAATGCTTGCTATGCAGAAACCTAAATACATAGCGTTTCCCAAAATTTTACAAGAACAGTCTCCTTCATAGGTGGTAACATTTGTTAACTTAATTTCCCTACATTCCATGAGTGTTCCATTTCCTACATGCAGCTACAGCCATTTCTCTAAATTCAGCCTAGGATCCTGTTACTTTCTGTTGAGAATTAATTCACTTGAAAAGTAAATGTCTAGGTCTTAAAATTATTCTTACATCTTTGTTACTCAAAAGAGAAAAAGTTTTCATTTGTACTTTGTTTTTCCTTTGTTTGATCAGGTTAATATTTTTCTTAGTAAGTGTAGAGAAGTAACGACAATTAATCTCACTGTAAAGCAGACTTATAAAACATGACAGGTGAATTCTTATAGCCTAAAAGTGTCTTTTTTCCCCTTTAATTAGAAAGAATTCAATAACAACTATATAAGAAGTGGATGTGTAGATATGGATGTGCAATCTCTTGCTTTTAAGTCTCACCCTGTTACTAGACAAGTGGAAGAAGCAAGCAAGGAAAAAAAAAAAAGAAAGAAAATACAAAAATATGAAATATATGATGGGATATATAGAAAGCCTACTGTCCCTTCTCTTTCATCTGAGACAAAGAATGAGCTCAAAGACACTAATGAAATTAATGTTCAGTTATGCTCTGAGAACACGCAGAAGACAGAGGTAAAGATTTATATCCTCACAGGTAAGAGTTACCTTTAGAATAAAATCTTCAGCCTGTAATACTCAGTCAAAATGGAAACTCCCTTGCAAGGCAAGAGTTAGGTACTAATCTGCCAAATCAACACAGCATGAACTGTACTTCAGGTACAAAAATGCCACTTATTTTCCTGCAGAATCTCAAAAACACTCACAAAGCCATCTCTGCAGGGAACTGTATTTCAATTTTCTGTGAGCTGACAGGGTGTATCCAGACAAGATACTCTTTTATAAGTAATGTGGGAAATGATGAATATATGAATACAAAGGAGTAACATGCTGATTTGCACATGCTTAGCTACGATATAAAAATACCTACTACATGAACAATGCTTACTATGTGAACAATATTTGACTTATACATGAGACTTGGTACATTTCTGAATTGGAGTGGAGAACAAATAGACATTTTGTAACACTGATCAGTACATTTCTACAGTACAAAGGCCCTTGAATCCTTGTACAACAGTTGTCACTGGTAAAAATGCAACTACTGATGACGGTAAATATGGCAAGGACCTACAACATGAGGCAGAACACTAAAGTAAAGAAATGGATTCCAATTCCAGAGGCAAAATGAAGTTAAAATATGTACACAGATCTCAGAGACAGGAAATGCTTTTAGTTTTTTATAACATGAATGATAGTAAGGAAATACCAATACTTCCAGAAATGCTCAACTTTCTGAGCTTGTTCTGAGAAAAATGGAAATTACTAGCTGCTGACCTCTGTAGGAAATATGTTCATTACTTATAATCAGTTTTTAATTTCTATATTATTCAGTTCAATTATGAATACGTTATGAAGGGAAATTTATAAAGGAGGGTTTAAAAGTTCTTTCTGTATCTTCTTCATTTTCAGTGCAAAACAAATCAATTGATGGGATATATTCTCAAAGAACAATTTGATCTTCTGTGTAACATAGCCCTCTGACATTAAACATGAAATGCCTGTACATGTGATAGGCCTGGTTAAAAAAAAGCAACAACAATGTTTTAAATGCTGAGCTTAAATCCATTTGGATAGAGTTTTTAATTGATATGAAAAGACAGTTTCAAAGTCCTAGACATCTCATGTTGAAATGTTTTAAAACAAAATTGGAATAAAATGCTGCAGATCCCTGATGTAGGAGAGGAAATCATAGCAGAAATTTTTGTAAAATATCCCTGAGGGAATCCTTTAGACCCTGCACAAAATGAAGGAAGCTTGGTGGACTGTGCATTGCTTCCCATTTGAAAAACTAACCTCTCTATCAACTAACATGTGGAGGATAGCATCTATTGCTAGTTTGGGTAGATTTACTGCAAACTTGAAATGAAAGCTGAAAATCTTGCCTTCCAGTCTGAGGGAAAAATAAAACATTCCTTGTTCTTTGCTGTAGTCCATACTTAGAATATGGCCTACAGATGAAACTTAAATATAAGAATTAGTGGTGTGGATCATGAAGGAATAAAAGAAAATACATCACATTTCCATATATAAAGAGAGTAATTTTCCAGAGATGGCTTAAAAGACAACCAATATAAGGCTGAAGGTTATATAATGTCTAGACAGAATTTTTGGACGGAACATGACCATCTATAAGAAGAGGCTTGAGACCACAGGTTTCTGCCTTTTGTATGTCTATTTTTACTGTCTCTAGAGAGATTCAAGAATTCACATTTTCTAAAAATAAGTAGAATTAAAACAAATAGAATGATGTCAGTGTAACACTTGAAGCAAATGCACTTTTTCTTCTAACAAAAAGGGCTTTTAAAACTATCTCCTCTGGTGAAAAAGGTAGTGTGAGAAGTCCAGCATTACACATTTTCAGTTCAGTCTCAAACCATGCAAGGCATCAGCTTTGAATGATCAGCCTACTAATATTTTTTAATCCGTTTGAAATATATTTTGCTTTTGATTGTGTTGGATTTACTTTCACTTTTTTTTTAATCTGTCACTGGCAATTTTATGAACTCTTGAAAAATACGGCAGAGACCTAACCTTACAAGCAATGTCCTTTTACATATAAACAATAGCCAGCATATTACTTTCTTACTGATTGTATGGGTGGGTTTGCACTTTGTGCAAACTACCGTACTAAATTAGATACATTTAAATAGAAGCCAGCCAAATATTGTAAATCTGTGCTAAATTAAGATGAGCCTTACCATAGCTTTACCAGATTATAAAAAAATAAAATAAAATAAAAATTGAAGTCCAATGTTTCAACTCAAATGAAGGTTTAGATAAAATGTGATTCTTTTCAGTTTTTTTCATATTTTGCAATATATTCTGTTACTTCCAGATTGTTAGTTTCTTAGTTTCTCTCTTTATGTTTTAGTTCAGGTTGGAATCGGGCAGGGGAGCAGCAGAACACTGACAGAGGTAAATTTCCAGTGATTAACTTCCTGAAAAAGGAGGAGAAAAAGTCTTGAAAGAAACAGCAGTTACTAGTAAGAAAGTAATGATACAGGCTTGAAACTTTGGAAGATCCAGAAAATGTTAAGTCTGAAATAGTAAAGCTCTATTCCATCTATCACAACATAAAGTCATTAGTGAGTTGCCTATTTCTTGCTCACATTACCATACATACCCAGAGGAAAAAAATGAGTGTATGCACTGAAGGCATCTACAGCTGCCTCAAAAGCTCTCTTTTCTAAGTCAGACTACTTATTTTTGTTCTGTTTAAGAGAGACCTAGTTTACACAGATGCAAAAATTGATAGTGATATAGTACTAGGAAACATTTATTTATTATAGTTAACCACACTATAGTGGTTGTAACAAGCACTGAATACTTATATCTGATAGGTTTTCATTCAGACTGATAGCCCTTTGATTACAGTATTATACTGAACAAGAGAAATTTTTTTTTTAACAATTTCATAAGTTTTTCAATTATTAATTATTATTGATATTATTATTTTAACAAAACCTCAGCTTGTTTGGAGATGGGAAGTGGAAATGCTCTACCTTTTCTCTCTAAGTTGGGAGGACGAAAAATACTGAAGACATCTTCAGATGTAAACAGTTTTAGAACACACATTTATTAAAAGACATTACCTTTTACATAGAGAAAACTCAGCATTTCTGTGACAGACAAATTATACTGGAAAAGTTTGAAAATATGTTTCTCCCTTACATTTTCTTTCTGTATTTTTCTTGGTGGAACTCTAGTTTTGTTTCCTATTCCAGCAACTTGTATTCTCTTCGTAGTCTCTTCTAAGTCCCTAGGAAAGCATTTTTCTCTCTAACCTTTCTTAGGCTTGGCTATAAATCTGCTCCCTGCTACAATTAGGTTCCCTTGTCATCTCAAGAATCTCCCAATTTTTTCTAAGTTGTAAGAACCTTTTCTTTTGGTCATAGCAAAGTTAAGCAAATAAGCTGACAACAGTTATATGTAGGATAAAACTTAGTACTACCTGAACTAAAGTAAAGGGTGGGTTTGTCAATCTTACTTTCTTTTCAGCAACACTCTCAAATACAATACAGAATTTTTACAAGTGCCAAAAAAAAATAGTGAAAAGTATCAATAGGTATTTTTGTAAACAGTCAAAAACCTCAGCCAGTCCCATAATGCTGTTTTGGAAAGTGGCTGTTCAAGCTGTATTCTGTTTCAGAGGTAAAAGGAGTGAGGAAGTTGTCTTTCTTTTTTATGCAGAGCAAGAAGATAACTGTGGTTCCAATACATGATTTAGCATGATTTTTGACAGCTCATTGCCTCCGTATTCTGAGTCATCTCCCTTGCATCTCCCTACCATCAGCATGAGAAGTATTTGCTATGCTGAAAATGCCACATATAATTAGTGATAAAAAGCATTTATTTAAAAGAAAAAATGATGAAATAAGGTGAAATTCAGTTACACTATGTAATGAGTTCCCTTTGAAACAGAATGAGACAATGGTCCCCCCCACATCTACCTTTCTTCCTTTTGGCGAACTTTGCAAAAAACGTGCAGAAAGCTGCTTTTGCTTAGACATAAATTTGTAAAACTATGTTCAGTTGTAGAGATTTCTTCTGTTAGCAAAAATAGTTGATAGCTTTCCCTTGAGGTACAGCTCCTTTTTTTCCCCAGAACACAATTTATTACCTCATCTGTTGAGCTATGTCCAGGGGCTTCTCTTATAATTTTCTTGTATTATTCATGCATGAACCAAAGCTGAATTTTAATGTTTATACACTGTATGAAGAACATGTGTCTCAGTGTGTCAAAGCTGAAGTGCAGAACACAATATGAAGCAAGGACCAGCGATGAAGGACAAAGAACATGCTGATGCAGGAAACTATTACGGAAATATTTCCTTTGGTGTAAAAACTGCCTGGATACTTGATTATGGTACTTATACACAAATATTTTTACTGAAATCACTAGAGCAAATTCTGAAGAGAAGGGTATTGCAGGAGCCAGAATTTGCCTAAATTTTATTTGAGTCAGAATCTTGGTGTCTGAGTTAGGACAGTTAACCAGGCTGCCTCTTTCCCAACACTATCTAACCTTAAGGCATTTAAAATGATATCTTTCTGCTGAGGCTTGAAGTTCCTTAAACATTTAATGCTAAGCTTCTGATCATGTTCAGAAGTATCTAGCTTGGGAGGATGGAGAGAAAGTGGTAACACACATGTCCCTCCTAAACTGCAAGATATACTTAGGTAGCCAGATACCCTGATAAGTCCTCAGAGGGGCCCAGGCATGCTCAAGGTGCGACTAACAAAATTCAGATAAAACTAGATCATTACTAACATCAAATCCTAGTTCTCTTTAGCCCATTGTTTTAACAACTAGGATATTCTGACTTTTTCAGAGTACAAGATTTTTCTATGGTTCAGTGCAAAACTGATACTAAAAAGTTGGAGTTTTCCTTGCAAAATGGATTATTTTTTTCTTTCCCTGGGGCCAGTCCTAAATCAGCATCTGACAGTAGAGGAACATTGTGATATTTTCCAGGAACACAACAGATAATTACTTAGTAAGCCCTCTGTGAAAATATAAATTTGGGAATGAAATAAGGAAACTGAGTTTTGAAGAACCCCTGTTTGAACCTTCTTTCCTTTGCATTAATGAATCAATAGAGACTAGTCCCATTCATAGTTCTTTTTTTCTTTTACAAAAACGTCTAAAATTATTTTTTAACAGCTTTGCAATTTGTCTTCAGGCTGAAATGCAACCACAATTAATTAGCTTGAATGAAAACTTAACTACAGCTTGTAAAATATTATAAAATTATTCAAAAGTTTCTATGCAAACTTATCAAGTGATCTGTGATGTATTATCAATAAATTAGACTTTTAAAACAACAGCCAACCTAAGCATTTTTTTCTGAGTTAGCGAGCTCTGCACTAAGATACAATCAAAATTCTCTATTTTGAAAATATAATGTAAGTGGAATAGAACTGATGCTTCTAGAGTCAAATGTCATACAATAATATAGAATTAGATCTTTCTTCTATAGTTGAAAGACTAGATTAGCAAAGAAGTATTGTGGTTTTGATTTGTGGCCGAACATATTTATCTTGACATAAATTGCAATGGACTTCTGAGGGTTATTGGTAAAGATCACAGTTTATACTGGTTTGATGTAGTTTGTCCTTTATCTATTAACTCCAAGATTACATGGATGAAGAACATGGGTACAGTAAGGAGAGTAGTTTTCTAAGAGTCTCTTCTCTTTTGAAATATATACCAGAACTTTTTTCTTCTTCTTTTTTTTTTTTTTTTTACTTCTTACAATTCTTACATCTTGATAAGATTTATTACTCTCCTGCACATCGATTAGGAAAAAAGGAAATTGTTAGAGAAACAGGAATTAGTGGGAGAATGTGAAAGGATGTTGTGGAAGCATTTGAGTTACATATTCCCATAATTGGTGAAATGCTACTGAGTTGTTTTTTTTTTTGTTTTGTTTAATTTTATTGTGCCGGTGTGAAAGGAAAGATTGACAGTAAGTAAAGTAATGTTCTGTGGGAATGGAAAAAATTGCCTCTGGAATGCCACTTAAGGAGGGAACTAAGAATGGTTTGGAGAATCTGCCTAAATGAAAATCTTTTAGTTTTGTTTAATGTCTAAGGTTTGCCCAAATAAACAAACAGAAACAAAACAGTGAAAAACAGCGCATTACATGATGTACAATTAGGTGCATCACAGAGGATGTCTCCTTTCAAGGAGTAACAGTTCTGAATCAAAACCTTGGGTGAAATACAGATTTATGGTAGGCAGGAAATCCCAGTTATATTTCTGGAACTGAGAAATATGCTTCAAGAAATGATGCGTTCCCATAGCAATTCCTATTATTCTCAAGCTGCATGAGACAATGCATAAGAACATATTGACAACATTTCTTCTTTACTGATTACCAGTACCTAAGGATGTTGTGAGTTATGACAAATGACTGATATCAAAGTTTTTTTGATCTGTTCTCTGTGCATAATTTCCTATTTTAACATATACAATTGCAAATTTTTCTGGCAAATGCAGATTAATTTTAAGTATTTTTCCAAAGCCTGGAATCTTAGTCCCTGAGCTGAGATACTTTGGTTCTCCCATAGATTACAATTCCAGATTTTAGTGTCTCTTGCCTTTAACTCTTCATACACACAGGCATGTTCTTTACTTCAGGACAACCCCTGCTAACATATGTTTTTTCCTCTGCAAAAGACAATAGATAAGTCAATGCATCAGGAAAATATAAATATATAAATGACCACAGAAATTATTTAAAACAGCAAAGTGATATTTGACTAAAAGCATTCTGAGGAGTAATAGAAACTCAGACTATGTCAATGTTAGTATGACTAGTATGTGGACAAAGTAGTGTTAAGACTGAATTAGTCTTTGGAGTACATACAAATGATCCAGAATACCCTATCAGAAGTTGTCTAGTTTAGATATTAAAAATACCAGCCAACATGCATTGCTAATGCCTTCAAAGCTCTAATCTTGAAAAAAATGTTAATGAACAGTATGATCTGTCCAGTGCCATTACATATTATCAACTTCTTATAAAACAAAAATCTCTTCCATATAAACTTCAGGGCTAGTACATGTTCCACCTGATTCTCAGCTTCTCTGTAATTAACATTGCTGTAAGTGCTAATATAGACAATACCAGCAGAATTTGGCCATTTCCAGTTCATCCAGACACAGATTTTTAAAATAGTTTTTAAATATGGAAAGTGTCATAAGTTTATTTCTATTGTTTTTTCTTCTCTTCACTGACAAGAATAAAATAAATACCACAAATTCATTTTACCATAATAAAACTGTAAAATGAGATATGGTTGTGGTGATGCATGTTTTTTCAAAATATGTATAAAATGCCAAATTATATGATTAAAAACTATGACATTTTGAAATATCACTTTATGTCTTAAGAATGATGTTTTTCCAAAGTAGTAAAACTAAACTTTTATTTCACTCTCAATTTTAATTCAGTGATATCGTGAAATTTTAGTTTAATCCTATACAGACAGATGCTTTTGGAATAGTTGTTTATTCATTTTCAATATTGATTGTTCATAACCATATCATGTTTCAAAGACTTCTAATAAGAAATCCAGTTTGTCTGAGTTTTGATTTTTGAGGAAAAAATTAAAAAGCTGTGTCCAGATTTTATCCCTGAAAATGTTACACATTTTATTCTTTAATGTGCTATATAATAGCCTTAGCATTCCCAAATTACAGCTGAAAGGAAAATCTTAAAACTGGATTTTGCTTTTCTCCCTTCTTTCAAGTCAGATAAAAATAATGCTACTGGTTCATTTCAGCCTCAGAAGTGTTTTGCCAACTGGTAATTGAATCACATTTCTAAATATTCAACAGTCATATGTATTTAATCCCCAGAGTTGCAATAACCTATGTGTAGGCAAATCCCCATAACTTTTACTGGGATGTTTCAAAGACCATATAGTCTGTGAGTTACAGGACAAGATTTTAACACTACTTGTTTTCTGCTTTTGATTTGCAAGAGATGCATAGGAAAGCAATATACTTAGTGTGGCCAGCAGGAGCAGGGAGGTGATCATCCCCCTGTACTCAGCACTCGTGAGGCTGCACCTCAATCCTGTGTTCAGTTTTGGGCCCCTCACTACAGGAGAGACACTGAGATGCTGGAGCATGTCCAGAGAAGGGCAATGAAGCTGGTGAGGGGCCTGGAGCACAAGTCTGATGAGGAGCGGCTGAGGGAGCTGGGGTTATTTAGCCTGGAGAAAAGGAGGCTGAGGGGAGACCTTATCGCTCCCTACAACTGCCTGACAGGAGGTTGTAGCGAGGTGAGTGTTGGTCTCTTTTCCCAAGTAACAAGCCATAGGACGAGAGGAAATGGGCTCAAGTTGTGGCAGGGGAGGTTTAGATTGGATATTAGGAAAAATTTCTTTACTGAGAGGGTTGTCAGGTATTGGAACAGGCTGCCCAGGGAAGTGGTTGAGTCACCATCTCTGGAGGTATTCAAAAAGCGCTTAGACAAGGTACTCCAGAACATGGTTTAGTGGGCATGGATGATTCTTGGACTCGATGATCTTGAAGGTCTTTTCCAACCTAAATGATTCTATGATTCTAGTTTGTATTGACAATTTGCATGGTAGTATGGGTAGTTGCATTTGCTTATTTATTAGCATATGTGCTCCGAGGGATCTGAAAATATCTTTATTTCATGCACTAATAGCTAATATGGCAGAACATTCTCTAGCAGAAAAGGTGAGTATGGGGTAATGATATAATGTTAATTCAATCATTGTTATTTGAGGGCTGAACCAAAAATTAAAACAAATACTAGCACAGTGGTTTGTGTATAAAGTCTGGTCTAATTCCTTTGGGACAATTTTAATTTGTTTTCAACATTCAGAATTTTGTGCAGGATTTATTACATTTTCATCAGAAAAATACATTTTTGCAGTAGTGGTTTTGGAATTTACTCCCCCTCCTCCACACCTAGTATTTATGATTCAGGGGGAGTTAAAGGCACAATGTGCTGAATAGAATATTAAAACTATTGACTAAGTTTACAACAGTCTCTAAATATCTTAATGTGGTGAAACTTTTCAATAGTATTCCTGCTGCTTGATTTGTATTACTGAGAGTCACAAGTAATTCCTTCTGTCTTTCTGAACTAATACTCTTGTGGCAGACAGTGCAAATAGCTTAGTGTATTTTGTCAAGGTCAGTGGAAAAAGTAACTGCCATAGTGTTAGTGTGGATTTCTTTCTGAGATGCCTTTTGGCACTGGTGGTTGCTGGGAGGGATTCATGCCTGCCTGTACTTCATTTCAGCTGCTAATACTGATTTGACAGTTCTTGACCTGTGGGTAATATGTGGCCCATCATCTTACTTCTCTTAGTCGATTCCTACTCTTTTTTCCTCCTTTTTTTTTTTTTTTTTTTTTTTTTTTTTTTTTTTTTTGTCAGTGTAGCCTTCTATCACATATCTTGTTTCAATGGAAACAGAATATTGCTGCAAGTGTGGCAGATACCTTTTCATGTATTTTACATCTATTCTGTTTGAAATCCTTCTAGCTTGTCAACAAGATAAAATTGAATCTTTTTTTAATGAGATTTTGTTGAAAAATGCTGATAAGATAAAATTAAAACTTTGCAGGTTGATCTTAGTTTTCAAACTCTTCACACATAAAGAATTAAAACAAAAAATATATGTGGGAATAGAATATTTAAATGTGTTTTTTTTTCAGATCAAAAAGTGGGTTTTATTTAAAACTTTAATTTTAGAAAATTATAAGGAAGCCAAAACACTGGAAATGCCCTTTCTCAAATTTGGCATATAGATACTCACTCAGCTCTTACATAAATGCATATTTCAAGACAATATGTGACCCTCCTGGCAGTACTAAACTCATGCTAGGCTGCAGGAGCCTGAAGTTAGGGGAGCTGATAGGTCCATCTCACCAGCTTTGTATGCTTGCGTTTAAGACATGCATACCTACATTTGAATGACACACTCTCAGTCAAGATCAAACGAAAATTGACAATGTAGGGACTGAGACTTCTAGGTTTTTTTTAAATATACCCTTTGATTATTATCAGTGTTGGTCACTGCCTTATTGACTAGATCTGTATTAGCTATACAGCTCAAAAGCTAAAGAGCTTAGGCACCCATATCACATGTAGTCTCCTATTCTGGAATGCCTAACCTTGGTGTCCAAATTATAAAATGGTTTGGCTTGAAAGGGACCATAAAGATCATCTAGTCCACTCCCCTGCCATGAGCAAGAACAACTAGATCAAATAGCTCAGAGCCCTGACTGACTTGACTTTGAACGTTTCCAATGATGGGGCATCCACAACTACTTTGGGAAACCTGTTCCAGTGCCTCACTACTCTGATTGTAAATTATTTCTTCCTTATATCAAATCTAAACGTACCCTTTTTCAGTTTGAAACCACTGTCCCTTGTCCTGTCACTGCACGCCCTGCTAGAAAGTCTGTCCCCATCTTTTCTATAAGCCTCCTTTAAGTATTGAAAGGCTGCAAGAAGGTGTCCCTGGAGCCTTCACATCTGCAGGGTGAACAAACCCAACTCCCTCAGCTTGTCTTCATAGGAGAGTTGTTCCAACCATCTGATCTTTTTTGTGGTCTCACTCTGGACCCTCTCCAACAGGTCCAGGTCTTTCTTGTGCTGGGGGTCCCAGAGCTGGATGCAGTACTGCAGGTGGGATCTCACCAGAGCGGAGCAGAGGAGGAGAATCACCTCCCTCAACCTGCTGGTCACACTTCTTTTTATGCAACACAGGTTATGGTTGGCTTTCTGGGCTGCAAGAACACTTTGCCAGCTCATGTCCAATTTTTCATCCACCAGTATCTCCAAGTCCTTCTCCGCAGAGCTGCTCTCAATCCAGTCATCCCCCAGTCTGTTTTGATACTAGGGATTGCTGTGACCCAAGTTCAGGACCTGAGGGACACCACTTGATTACTGATCTTCATTTGGACATTGTGCTGTAGACTGCAAATCTTTTCATGCAGCCAACCAGCCATTTGCTTACCCATTGAACAGTCCATCCATCAAAGCCATCTCTCTCCAATTTAGCAGAAAGAATACTGTGTGGGACTTCATCAAAGGCCTTACAGAAGTCCAGGTAGATGATATCCGTAGCCCTTCCTTTGTCCACTGATGCAGTCACTCCACCATAGAAGGCTACTAGATTAGTCAGGCAAATCTAGAACTCAGTCTTACTCCCAAAATAAGGATAATTTGAATTCCACACAGTGACTGAATGCTCAAGGCAGGTATAAGAAAGGGGTGAGCACTTGAGAACAGTCTGATACAGACCCAACAGTAAGACAATGTCTGTATTTGTATTTTCATTCTTGGATACTGTTCTGGCAAAGGTAAGAACGATTACCATTACCTTAATATAATTTCAGTGATGATGAGATGGGGGAAAAAAAAAAAAAAGAAAAAGGCTTGCTTTCCTCTTCTCTCTCAGTTACTCTTGCACCTCACCCTTACTTTTCCTCCATAAAAACTTGATTTAATGTCCATCTGTACTTGAAACATGACTCTTCTTTGGGAAAAAAAAAGATTTGAATATAAAGGTTCTTCCTGTAATTTCTTTATTTCTTCTTGGAATAAATGTACTAGGGTAAATTATATATTGTCTCAGGTATTATACTATCTGAATAACAACAAATAAGATAACAGACTATTCTCTGTCCTCTTAAATTCCCAGGATGTGTGGCAAATAACAGGAATTCAGAAGAGAGCAGAGGCCTTTTCATACAAGTTCAGAAGAATCTGTCATTTCACTCTGCTCAGCAAAGAAATTGTTGGAGAAGAGGTAGCCAAGCTGAGGAATTACAATTGTGTTGTTTTGTTTTGTTTTTTTAAAATAAGCTGATATTATATGCCAAGAGAAAAAAAAAATCAAATCAAATTCTATAACGTAGATTTTTCACATGGTGACTCACTTTTTTAAAAAAATTTATTTTGGTTTTATGAGTTTGATAAAAATATAGAAAAAGATAATACTTTTCCAGAAATACAGATAGAATAACTTTGTTTCCAAAATAAAACTGTTACATTTTCATTTTCCCTGTGCATAGAGGTATCTGATTTTAAAACATATAAAGACATAATCTCTGTGTAAATATGAAAGAGAATAGCAGTTATACACATACATTACTTCCAGACAGTGTCAGTGGACAAGAAGAAAACCTGCTTTATTTCCTTCTCACCTGTTAAAATATTACATGAACTGAGAAGGAATTGAATTATAATTAATGAAAACTCATTTCATATAAGCAGTATGATTTTATCCCAGCCATTGATGTTGTGAGAGAGATACATATATATAAAAGTAAACTAAACATTGAGAAACTTCATTCTCAATGTATGTATCTTTTATACTCATATACTTATTTAACAGTTCTGTGAACCAGTTATTGGTCAATTAGTGGACAATTATAAGTTAAATGAGTTAAATGCTATTTTGTTTGCATGAAGAAATCTCTAATAATGATTAATGGAGCTTCAATCAAGTACAGGTTGAGACTCAAATATGGAACAACAGAAACTGAATGACTTGAATGTTCCTCCAAAAATGCAAACAGGAATCTTCTGTTTCTAGAATGAAAAAATGTCGTGTTTTTTTATTAGAAGTCAACATTATGAAAGAATAACTTACATTTCTGAATATATTTTGAGCTTGATATGTGACAGATAGCATTTCTACTGAATGGACAGAGTGAAAAGAGGGGGTTTGTCCAGAAAGAGAATAAATGAACGTTATATAGGAAAAGCAGAAGAAATGAAAAGAGACTGAATAAAGAAACTTTCCTATGCTTTTGTTCTTTATACTTATGTTACCACAGGAATACAAAGTGCTTTCCAATATAAAAATGAATACTTCACTTTGCTATAAGTGCTCCTTCCCAGAATGTAGATTTTTCTATTTGCACTAATTGCCACTCCTTCCTTCATGGAGTTTTAGTGAATCATTATAATGATTGTAATCATTGCTTCTTTACATAAGATAGACATTATTTGGGTTTGAATATACTGCTACTTTTAAAAAATTGTCAGGATGAAGGAAAGATTTTGAGACATATAATGCTCACAGTTATATTAACACAAAAAGTTAAACAAAACATTGCGTTACTGTAAAAAAGTACACTTTGAATATCTTCTGATATCAAATATCAAATATCTTCTTTCATCAACTTAACTTCGAAAGGATCTATTTGTCTTCTGGTTCAAATGCATGTTTCTGTCCTGAGTCACTTTAGGTAATACTTCTATTCAAAAGGGACTAAACTTTTTGAATCTATTAAATTTATTTTTATTTTCTGTAGTCATTTTTTCTTGATTTTACTGGTTTCAACTCTGCAGAGCAACTTTGTTATCAGGAGGAAATCCTAATAAACAATTTCTCAGATAATCCAATTTAGAAACATACTTTCAATTTTTTCCCCAATAAACAAAACAAATATTGAAGATACTTTTAAAAAGCTTCATGACTAGGAATGCAATTTAAATTATATTGACATAATTTTTCTCCTCATGTGGTTCTATGTGACTCATAGAACCACTCTTTTAAATTTGTCCCTACCTTTAATATGACAGTGAAGCAGTCCATGAAAAAAATGTTGGCTTTCCTCATCTAGACAATAGATGGAGGGAGGTTCTTTCCCAGGATTTCAGAGGGACATTGGGTCCTTCTAAGTTCAGGCACCTAAACCAAGTGAGCAGGATGATCCTCCAGAACAATTTTAAGGTATCTATCTATCTCCACTTTTGGGAGATTTAGGAAATTACTTTGGGAAGATTTACTCACTTTGAATTGAAAAGCTTTTCACAAGTTAGTGATAACTCAGGTAGAATGTATTCTCACCACCCCTCCTCAAAGCTTTAGACCTTGTAACTAAAGCATAACACTGGATTGAGAAATATTAGCTTGCTTTGCCTTAGAAGCAGCAACCAACAAGCTCATTCTTTCTCAACAGGATGAGAAGGACTAAGCGGGACCAGAGATGTATTTTCTATTGCAAGTGAATTATTGTAATAATGTCTAAGCAAATTTCAAAAACAGATGTGAAATCATTAGGCCCCGCAGAAACAATTTTACCTTTTTAAACTTGAAATTTGATAAACTACAGTATTAATTTAAATTTCTTTCTCAGATGTCTATGAAAATGGGAAAAGATTATATTTTCACTGTTGTTGAGAACTATTGGTAACATTTTTATTTTTTTTTACTTTTTCTGTTTAGATTTTAATTCCTCCTGGATAATTTCAAGTACCTTTTCCCCTTGAATTAAACTGCATATTCAGAGCTAGTAGCTATTATTCTTGCAATATCCATGTAGCAAAGTATATTTCTAAGAGACAGGTTTTTGTTTCTGTGTTTGTATGTGTATTTATTATAACAAGAACTTGGGAGAGTTCCATGTAGTTAAGGCTGCAGAACTCTGTCAAGTACAACTACATGTTTTCACACAGTAAAAATCCTCTAAAATTCTCCGCCTGAATAGAATACTCCGTGCCTGTAAATTGCATAAAAATATTTAAAGAATTTAAAAGCTCTTTTGGCAGGTTTGATTCTGAAACAGGAAAGCAATAGCATGTGTAAGTCCACAAGAACTGTGCAACTGTGAGTTGTATATTTATGCACATTTTCTTTAAACATGCCATAGGAAGTTTTTTCAAAAGAAGGAAGAAACCACTTCCTTATTTCTCTTGGCATAACTGGGAGCTACTATTTTATATCTTTCCCAGGAATTTCTTTCCAACTACCATTTGTTGTGTGCAGTTCTTTCACTCTGTGATCAAAACTACAAACCTCTACTTGAAAAGATTTTCCTGATGAATGTTCTGTGATAAATTTTGATCTGACTTATTAATTTGTGTTTTCCAATAAAATGCCTTTTTACTGACAAAACTCTAGCATACATTTGTTTGTGTGTTTTCTCACAATTCACTGAGAATGTGAAATTACAGTGAGAGTTTTACTAAGCTCCCTGTTGAGTCTTCCATAGTGCATATTCTACACTATGGTAGATACTGTAAAGAATATCTAAGCTTTATGAGGTTATCTTGTATTTTTGATTGTTTTTTAAAATAAAAGCTCAAGATGGTACTATTCTGTTAAGATGATGACACATATCTTATGAACTCTGCAGATATCTTCTGGACGTTCTGTACACTCAGCACTGACATATCTGCATACTTAGTGCTTTAAATTTTTTTGGAATATGTGTGATAGGTTAGCCTTGGCTAACAGCCAAATGTCCACCCAGCTGCTTGCTGACTCCCTTCTGTTAGTGGCATGGGGGAGGAAAATAGGATGAGAAATCCCATGGGACAAGATAAAGACAGGGAGATTGCTTATCAGTTTATGTTGCTAGCAAGACAAACTTGACATAGGGAAAACTAATAGAATTTATTGCCAATTAAAATAGATTCAGGTAGTGAGAAACAAACATTGATATAAAACATTTGCTCCTTCCCTACATTCAACTTCATTCGTTCACCCTGGAGACCTCTACCCCTCCCTGAGCAGCACAGTGGGTTGAAGACGATTATGTTCTTTACACAGTGGTTTCTCTCTGCTGCTCCTTCTCACACTTTTCCTCTGCTCTAACATAGATTCTTTACGGGCTGCAGTTGTTTCAGGAAATATCCATCTGTTCTGGTGTGGGTCCTCTGCAGGCTGCAGTGTGTAAATCTGCTCTGGCTCCATGGAGCCCCTCCTCCTTGGTGTTCCCTCTGCTGTTTCTCACTCTTTTCTGTTGCCTCCTCCTCTCTCTGTCTGGCATTTTCTGCCTTTTCTTAAATATGTTTTCACAGAAGTGCCACACACTTGGCTGATTGACTCATCTGTGCCCTGCGGTGGATTGGTTGTGGAGCTTGCTGGAACCAGCTGTGTCCAGCACAGGTCAGCCCTTGACCTCTTCCCACAGAGGCCACCACTTCAGCACCCTACCACTACTACCGAGACATTGCCACCTACACCTAATACAATGTGTCATATCTGCCTTTGACTTCTCTGACTTAATTTTCACTCTTTTCCTATTTGTCAGATGTGTGTCGTAAAACTCATCTAAAGTTTGCAGTAATTTATCTTGTTCTTCATTTAAATGTAATCCACTTTATATTAAGAAAACAACACATAACCCAAAAAATAACAAAAAAAGTTAAATGTACTATTTTCAAGTTCTATGGAAAAAAAGTGGGAAAATATAGAGTATTGCATCCATTTAATGTAACCTCATTTCCCACAAAATTGCTAGTGTTGCATAAGTGAAATATTAGGAAAACAAAACAAAACAAAACAACAATCCACAAACAAACAAAGGGAAACAAAGGAAAGACTATGAACATAATAATTTATGTACATTTATGCTACTAATTAAAGGTGTCCTACACTGTTCTAGCCAGTATGCTTAAGTCAGCACTAAGGCCAGCAAACCCAGAATGTTGCATATCTGTGTTATTAAATAATCAAAGCCTCAGAATACAGTGATCATATCTGAAGTATTTATTGCTAAAGGTCTCTGGCCATTGCTAATTCCTGCATCATGTTCAGGTATCATATGAGTATCAGCTGGCACAAGGAAAAGTGTGTTAGAGTCATTTTAAAGATTTTGCGGTACAGCAGTTAATTTCCAGTACTGAGAGGCTGTTCAATGTCAAATTTATAGTCCTTCCAGAGCTGTGTAATATGTTGGTTCTTTTACATACTAAACATTACAGGAAAGAACATGGATTTTTTTTTGTGTTCTTACACAGTTTTCAATGTTCTTCATAAATATTTCTTTTTCAAAATCATGTTCCTACATTATTCTGTTTTATGGCTTCAAGAAATTTTCTATTTCAGCTGCATAATGATGAAGCTTTAGTAAAAATGGAGTTTTTTCCCCATACAGTAGGAAGAGCTAGGTTTTTTCTATTAGCTGGAGCCAAACTGTATTTGGACCCATGAACATTACAGCACATGCTTTAAATAAAGGAATTATTCTTATGTACCGAGTTAAATTTGAGTAAAACAACGGACAGAAGTGGTGATGTTTCTCCCTTAGAAGACACAGCTTGAAATTTATTGTCATTTGCTTTTTGACACAGTTTAAATGGGTAGGAAACATGCAATATTTTTCAGAGCGTTAAGTGAAAAACAATTTAATTTTTGGAAATGTAAATCTTTTTTCTTTATCATCGTCTTTTGGAATCAAAATAGCTAGTTTTGGAAATCACTGGGGTAAATGATAAATGTCTGTTTCTAATGCAGATAAAACTCATGATTGGCATCTTACTGTTCTAGGAAATAGTGAGGGGCAGTAATTTAAAAATGAAGATAATAAGGATGATATCTATGAGGAAAAAAGAGTGTTAGTTGAATTATAGTACACTGTTATTGGTGATATCAATTTAGAATGATCAAATTAAAAGGTTTTGAGAGTAATAATAATTACATTGCACTTACAGAAAGAAATTTTGTTACAAATGAACATATTACTAATCATGAAGTAGTGTCTGGCACTTAATAGCTGAGAAGAAGAGAAAAGTGGTTTAGGGTGTTTTTATTTGTTTGGGTTTTTTTGGCGGGTTGTGTGTGTGCTCAAAACATTCCAAGTTCCTTGGTTAAGTACTGAAACTAGCAATATTAAATGCCCAAGTCTTCCTATCTAGACATAAATCAATACATTTAATCTATCTATCAGCTTGATTTTTCTCTCATACAGTACCACAAAAGCCCAAAAACTCTGTCCTCATTCTGTGAACCATGTAAAAACCATGCAGAACTTATCTTTGCTGTATTGAAGTTTGAAATAATGTGAAAAATCCTGAACATTGCCAGTTGAATGATAATGAGTGAATTAGTCACTCCCCAGAAAAAAATACATCTATAATGACCACTCCAAGAAGCAATACAGGAAAAAAAAAAAAAAAATTCCCTGTTTGGCTGAGACTTCCAAATGTGTCCTGTAAATTTTGCACTCTGACATCCCCTTCTGTCCCAACAGTACATGTACATAGCATGAATCCTTACAGTCATGCTGCAAAGGCCTTTTCGACAAGTATTATAAATAGCGTTCCCAGACACAGGGAATTATGTGCAAAACCTTTTGAGTAAATAACAACTCACTCCAAGTGTGGATGTGATCAGTATGCACTAGGGAGAATTAAATATAAAAACTGTTCATGTGAGGTCTCTACCCTATACTAGCTGAGCTAAAGAACATGAATGACCTCTTCTAAGTGATCACAATAACAGTATATAGTAACTGTTTATTATATGTAATACTAGATGAATGCCTTAAAGTTAGGATTCTATTTTCCATACTGTGCCAGGTATTTATGACTCATATGTATGCTACATTGACTTACAGTTTATTTTTAAATCCCGTGCTTCAGAAAAAGATGGGTCAGATTCTTAGAAAGTGTTATATACATCAGAGAGGTGAAGGACAAGGAACCAGCACAACTGCTCATAACTGAAGGTAGCAGGGCAAATCTTCTGGCTCTTCTTCACTGGTTCACCTGTGGATTTTGTGGATTCCTTACTATGAAATTACATGTCTGTTTGATCTGGCACATGCTAGCTTGCAAGTGTCATTTACTTATACATTCTTTTCTGAATACTCTTGAAATTGAATTATTTTTTGCTTCTTATTCTACATAGCCATGGTCACAGTTTTGTCAACTATGTTCTTTAACAGTTAAAAAAAATACCATCTCAGTTTATATTTTTATGTTTTTCCTGAAAATTGACATTAAACTTTTAGCTTTCATAACTATTAATTGTATAAACTACTTAATACAGCATGAATAATTAAGCATAATAGAGAAGTAACTTGAAATGAAATAAACTGAGCAGTCTGAACATGTTTTCATTAGTTTGATTTAGCTATTATGACTTACATACTCTGGATTAAGTTTTCAGCTGTGTTTCATTTATTGATAAGATTAGGAGGGTCAGAACCCCATTTTTGCTGTATGACTAGAATTCTTAGGTTTCAGAATACTTCCTTAAAGATTTAATATTCTCTTTTTAGTATGTAAAATAATTCTGAAAACATCTGCTGAAATTTAACCCTCAATAACTCCTCTATATTCCATTAAGCCTGACAGTTACTGTGCTTCAAACATAAGTAAGAAATTAGCCACAATTTCTAAAACAGATTTTAAAAGTTGCTGAAGGAAAAGTTGTTTCTTTATCTGTTTGTTTTGTAATTGGTTTGCTGATCTTGTTTTTATTTTTACTTTTTAAATATGTCTTCTTTGAATCATGATTGTTGACAAGTATTAAGTATATTATGTCTTATCTACTGTTTGACAAATAATGCTATAAATAACTTAGGCCACACATAAATATTTGTCATCACATATTTAAATCCAAACAATATACTTAACATATAAAGTCAAATGGTTAGATGTAAGTAAATATGTTAATACTATTGGTAAATATGGTAAATACTACCATGCTTACTTATAAAAAATATTCAATGATGCTTAGAGCCAAGAATTTCAAAAGGACTCTGTGGTGGTCTAATACATACTCAAGACCACCTGTTTTGATGAAAACTGTGTAAGTTCATCTGAACGTACAAATTCACATTTCTAAGAAAGACCATGTATGTCTGATCATCACAATTTGACTACAAAGTGGCATGAGTCTACTGCACTGAACAAGCTTCAGAACCGTGATCTAAATCCCAGATGAATATTTGAACGGTATAGTTTTACGTTTAAAATTTTACAGCTATATTTACTAATGCTCCTCGTGATGGTTAGAAATCTGTTGATGATCACTAAAAAGCCCCAAAAGATGTTATATATGTTATACTCTTATTGGTGGAACTATAGGACTTCATGACCTTGTATTTGCTCTAGCATGCCCTCTCTACAAAGTCAATTTTAAAAGTGTTACTAAATTTAATGTAACTCTAGAAAAAGTAGTAGAAAATTACCAGAATTTTTAGTACCATAAAAATGATCTATTTTGGATTTTGGGTCATTGCTAAGACTAAGTACAGCCAGATGAAACCATTAAAGACTGCCATTTTATCACTTGTCCATTTAAGAGTTTGGTGTAGTTGCAGGGTGTAAAGGTGAGGGTAGTTAGGCTTTTTAGATTGGTAAAAAGCTTTCATATTTCTTCTAAAACTACAGTTAGGATTTATCTCACCTAATTTAAATGCTGAAAAGTTAATCATCTACATCTTAATTAGTCATCCTACATTTCTTTTATAGTCAATGGAGAGAAACAGTCACCCCCACAGCACAATTTCTTTGTCCCACTTTAGACACCTTTCTCAAAATAAGATGAATCTCACTGCAAAGCTATTTCTTTGACAAAATGGTTCATTCTGACTGAGAGATAAGAACTTCTAGATGACTATATTATAGCCAAATTTCCTGATTAAATTATTGTTTTATCCCACATGAGTGACAATGCATTATATTGTATGATAAAATCAACAAATAGATTTTGTCTTAAAGGAAGAACAGCTAGTTCTGAAGTTGATGTGGAATGAAAAGAAAAGTAAACCCAGCTGTCTTCCTTTCTACTGGTCCATGTGGTTTTGAGCACGGATAGAGGAAAAATAAGAAGCCTCCCTCTCCACAACTCCTTCTTATTGTTTTGCATCCAGCTTCAAATACTGATTAGCACACTTACAGAAAGGATGAATGACTAAGTTAATAAATATGATATCTATTTGTTATGTGTCAAAAGAGATAAACAACAGGAGTGTAGATCAAGTTATGAGACACAGTGCTTATTTGCTAGACATAGTATGATGTTTGTCTTTTTACAAATAGTTTAGTAGTTATTTCTTAAGTGTCCTGAATTCACTTACTGTTATGAGCTAGTAGCCAATCTCTTCTTCTACATAAACATGGAGAAAAATGTGTGAGGATGATGAAGGATCAATTAAGATAAGAAGAAGAAAATATTTTTCGCTTCTTCAAAAATCCATCACAAACACAAAGGGCTGCAACATATACTTTAGTCAGTGTTAGCTGTACAAGAGTTCCTTAGCTTACATAAAAGCATACAAATATGTGTGCCCACACATGCATCTGTGCACACAGGAGGTATGTCTACTCACTCAAGTTTGCTCTAATACTAGCATACAAAAAGACAGGAGAGACTTGGGTGAAGACAATGCGTTCCATTTGCAACAAACATTTTATGCAATTTACCTTTTTCCCAAAAAAAGGAAAGGAAAAAAGAACTAGTAAATCTTTTTTATGGAAAGATAAGGAAGCCCCCTCAAAACCAGGCATAATTTAAAAGTCAACAATACAAAAGCCTTAGGTTTCTCTGGCTAACAGGGCTTATCCGTACTATTAAACATAGCGAGTGAGCTTAAGCAAAAGACTGCTGGTTGCCTACACTGCGTGCTTGTTGTCTCACTTTCTCACTCTGTTTTGGACAACACTACCTAGCTCTCTTCAGAATAAAGGGATAGGTTATTTAGGAGGCCCTGTGCAGCAATAATCTCATCCAGTTAGTGTCAGCTGGTCTTGGGGCATGGATCAATCCTTGGACTTTCTATTTACTAGTCTAACTGTAGTCCAGGAGACACTGCTACCACTTTTGTTCTGCCCAATACTGAGGCCCAGAAATGTTATATCCTAACTGAATGGCTTGACCTTCAAACTATGGTCTTCATAGAGACTTTTAGAGACTCTGATGCCCTTCTACTTAAATAAATTATCAGCTGGATCTGAAATTGAACAAGAATCTGCTTCTTTAGCTAAGTGGTTAGGGCAGATTCAAGGCATCTTCCACATCCATCCATTAACAGTTGTTTTTTTGGAGTCAGTCTGTCCCTTGTCTCTCTATCACCAGAGAATTCATTTGATGAAGAAAATAATCTTCAATAAAAGTTTTATATAAGATGCATATTTCCATTAATAGTTTCTGCTTTAGTTCATCAGTGTAATACTATGAAAGAAACAGTCATTGAAAAATTCCCAAGAAACTTTAATGTTAAAAAAAGGTCTGGCTGACCACTATATTCTTGAAATTCATTATGTATTTATAAAAGATCAGACTCAGTGCCATATATTCATTTTTTTTAATGATGGGCATTAATCTTTAAGTAGAAAAAATGTACTGTCATTTCCATTTATATTAACTTATCTCCATGAGAGTAAAGAGATACTTTTTTGTAGTTCAGTCTGATAGCCAGCTATGCAACTATTTTTTCTAAGGAGGAAATGTGAGTAAATAACAAAACTAAGTATGGTCCCTAGGCAATTTCCTATGGCATTTCTTCTATTCATCAACCAAAAGAATGCTGCTTTGTTTCTGCTAGGAATTGGTTAGGAAGATGCCAGTGTTATTGGACCTGGAACAGACACTGAGATGGTGATGGTGGTATCAGGATATTGGTTGTTCTGTCTGCCAGGGTGTTTTCCTGTTAGCCAGGGAAAGCACCTTTGCATCTCCCCCACCTCAGTCCTCCTGACTGATGAAGCAGATCATCTGTTTGCATGGTGTGGGCAGAAGAGCAAGTTTAGTTTATTGACCTGATTTAAGATGAGGTCATCAATGTCAAGGCTGCCCTATAGGTACCCCTGACAGCACTGACCATATGATTTGCATCTTTTGTTTTCTTTTTTCCCATTTCTTGATTCTTTTTTCTCTGTCCCCATAAGTCTTCTCCCAAATAAACAGCTCACCTGTAATTACTGTTTCTTCTTTGGGTCCAGTTTTGCTACATCCATAACCAGAAATTCTGATACCATTACCGTGGTCATCTTAGTTTTATATTGTATCATTGGTGGGATTACTGAGGTGCTGCTGGCTTTGGGAGATTTCCCTCCACAAAAGACCCCCATTGCTTCCCTAAAACTCAGCTCTCTCTTGCATACCTCCTCCTGTCTGATCCAATCATCCATCATATAACCCCATGTCTGTAACTTCTTTCAGCTTCCTGCTCTGTTATTTGTCATTTCTAGCATTTTCCCTTGCCATGTCTGGCAGATGTCCACACACTGTTCAGTTAGCCTAAACTTAGGGCAGAGCTTCAGCAGCAGCCTAATCATTTGCTTGCAGACCAAATAGTGCCATCAGATTGATCATACCTGTAGAAATAAAACGCCAAAAGGAAGTTAGTCTGTCTAGTGGTCAGGTTCTAAGTTGTCTAAACTATTTTGGTTTAGAAGAAACATCTTCAGTTGGTAGGTGTACCTAGAGCTCTTCATTTAAGATCTCTGCTACCTAATGTCACACCTTTAATGGGACAAGTATAAAACTGCCCTTACTCAAAACACAAATACATATTACTACCCAAAACTAATTTCCTAGCTGAAGAAGAATTATGTTAAGGGTTAGTTTTAACAGGGGGAGGGGAATACAATATTGCATCTGTGGTGAGTGTAAAAGTAAGGGAATCAACATCAAATCACAGAAAAATATCTCAGAGAAGAGTAGAAAATTTTCCTGAACAAAATAAGTGATCAGACTAAAAGCATTTTTTACTAAAATACTGAGTGAAAAGGCTTGATTCTCTGAGAAACAAATATTTTTCTTGTTGTTTGATTCCTCCTGTATTCAGGATTGTACATTATTTGGAACTATCAGAGAAAAATTCTGAACTCTTCATCAATTTTGTGGAAACAACTGCAGTACCCCAATTATTGTCAATGGCTTTGGTTAAAAGACAATGATAGAAACTACTTTGACGCTTCAGATGTCACCAATAAAATATATACAGTTCACAGCAGATACTGAAATTCCTATATAACTCAGCCATGATGAAATGTGTCCTCGTTTTGGCTGGGATAGAGTTAATTTTCTTCCTAGGAGCTGGTATAGTGCTACGTTTTGGGTTCAGTATGAGAAGAATGTTGATAACACACTGATGGTTTCAGTTGTTGCTAAGTAGTGCTTAGACTAAGTCAAGGATTTTTCAGCTTCTCATGCCCAGCCAGCAAGAAGGCTGGAGGGGCACAAGAAGTGGGGAGGGGGCACAGCCAGGGCAGCTGACCCAAAGTGGCCAAAGGAGTATTCCATACCATGTGATATCATGCCCAGTATATAAACTGGGGGCAGTTGGCCAGGAGGGGAGGATTGCTGCTTGGGGACTGGCTGAGCATCAGTTAGCAGGTGGTGAGCAATTGCATCATGCATCACTTGTCTTTCACTCTCTTTTTGTTATCTTCCTTTTCATTGCTATTATTATTAATAATAATAAGTTTTTATTTCAATTATTAAACTGTTCTTTTCTCAACCCACAAGTTTTACTTGGTTTTGATTCTCCTCCCCATCCCAGCGGGGTGGGTGGGAGAGGAGTGAGTGAGTGGCTGTATGGTGCTTAGTTGCTCGGTTTAACAAAGGGTTGGCTGAATGTTATGTTAACTTCACTTAGAATACATTTAGATCTATCTGAATAGATTTAAAATATAGTCCTTCATTCAGGCCACAGTAGAGCAGTGTAGCAGAAAAATGACACGGAAACGAACTGAAGATCCAAGTACTGATAGAGTGACTAGTAGTACCTGATCCACATGAAAAAGACTAAAAGTTGAAGGCCCTCCCAGTCACTGATAATAATGTCTCAACAGCATTTAAAGAACTGCCATGGCAGGTTGTAGGTAAAAGTGAAAGAATTTGCCAATATGAAACTAACCCTACTAGGCTTTAGCCTATTGCAAGTCTATCTAGCAAATACATGTTAAATGGTAGGCGGTTACCTTAAATTACAGCAGAAAACTTAACTGCGCTATTTCTTCTGGGTAAAATTCTGTTTCACATGAATTGGCAGGAGGCATAGACATGGGTGCCTTCAGTATATGGTCACTTATAGATACTCCTTGCCAGTCTTCTGATTGCCCCTTTGGCTTCATTAACCAATTAAGCATTAAGCAAAATAACAAGAAAATTCTAAGCTGAAGATCACTTCCTGAAGTATTCACTGTGAACTCAATCTACAGGCAAAACTCATGCTTTATTTCAAAGGTAATTTGGTCTGAATAAAGACTGAAAATTTGCACCCTTAGTCTGATTCCAGAATCATGTTAAGGACATAATTTTACAGAAATATCACTATTAAATAAACATATGTTTCTTAAACTCTGCAATAAAATGAAATGCTTTTAAAACATTTTATGAGTCAAAAATTTAGTATATTCCACAGGAAAATTTCAATACTTCATTATGTGCAAGGACAAGACAAAATCACATCATAATACACATATGAGTGTAGGTGTTCAACTCTGAAACAAAACTTGACCTGAAGAGAAATCTTATCTCTATGTTTATGGAAAAAAACATGAAGTCTACAAATGTATTGAAAGAAGTTCTTGTTCCTCTCTGACAAATGGCCTAAGCAAAATTAACTTTGTCTTTTGTATAGGTAACTCAATAGAAACTGAGGAGCACTTTTGGTTTGAACTTGATTTGAACTAGTATTCTGTTATTAATTCTTTTCACTATGTTTCTATTACATTAACAGAAAAATGTGTGAGCCCTCAAGTAGCTGAATAATATGTCTATGTTCCTGTGGCTAACATTATCTAAAGACCATGTAGCCTGGCAGACAAAATGCTTACTTTGTAATTCAAAAGATATTGAATTTCAGTCCTAATAAAGTTATACTTCTATTAAGATTTCTATTAACTTTACTCACATCAACATAATTATAGCTGTATTAGTCCTTAATAATGAAAACAAATCAAAAGCAGCCAACTTGGATAAGATATTTCAGCTACAGCACAGACTTGTGGAGAAGATACCATTATTCTAGCAAACTCTGTTTTGGTACATGTAGCACAAGATTAGGTGCAAAATACATAGGTTATTAGGGCTAAAGCCCTAAAATAAATCCCAAACCTTTTCGTTTACAGTGAACTCCCCAGGAATTACCCAGAAAATGAACTAAAAAAATTTATTGGTGGTCAAGTAAATAAGATACTGATAACTTAGCGATTTGGCTACTTATAATAAATTTTGAGTATTAGTCTTTGCAAGTGGGAGGAACAATAATTCATTCACATGTGATTCCTTTATTATAAGCAACAATCCTTTCTTCCTAAACAGACTATGTTAATCAAAGAATTTTGAATATAAGTAAAGTTCATCAGTGAGCTGAAATGTCAACACTTATCCTGAAAGACTTAAAAGGGATTTGATATTTACTTGGTAAGGGTTCAATTGTTTTGTATAATCAAATAAATTCTTCAGGCTTCAATACTATATCCATATACTGATACATGAAATCAGTTGACAGTAAGTGAAAATATTTGTCACTAGTTAAATTATGATTTAAATTGTGAATTAAATTCTACTGTGATCTACTCATTGTAGTGGATTAAATTTGTTTAGAGGAAAGTATCGTGCCTGATATGACAGCCTGACAGAGGCAAGGCTGCTATAGCTTCATGCCCCCAGGTCCAACCTGTAACTAGGCTGATCTCATATGTGTGCAGAGCACAGGTATACAACATATACATACACCTGTACATGTCTGGCCACACAGATTACAAACACACAGAGCATTCACACAAACACAGGCAGTACCAATGGCCTCATCCTGCTCCCCTCTCTGACTGAGCAAGACAGAGATCTGGTGAGGATATGTATGTACAAGGTGGATCCCTCCAACAGCTGGGCTCGGATACTCAGTCTGCCCAGTAGCTGCCCCCGGATCGCAGTCTCCCCAGCTGCTGGGACCTGGATGTATGAGCCTCCAAGGCCACAACCCCACTCCATTGCTCATACACTACATCTCACTCATGCTCAAACACATACACACACACACACAGAGCCCCATACACCAACTGCTGGCTGGGACTCCTGAGGTCTCCAATGGCCTGTCTCCAATGGTCTCCCCTGTGCTCTCACTGCTAGAGACAGACATACCAGTGGGTCTTGTTCCTAGAGACACCCAGGCACCATGGTCTCTCTGGTAGATGTTTGGGACTCCCCTGGTGCCTCCAAGAGCCAGCTCCTTCCACGCACTAGCTCTCAGAGAGACGCACACATCCCCAGCTCCCAGGCCATTGCCAGTTGCTGGCATCACAGACACACATGCCTCTCTGACCCTTGTCCCAGCCCAGTGGCCAGTATTTGGTTTCACTCACTCTGGTCCCTCCAACCCAACGACCCTGTCCAGCAGCTGGCACCCAGACCCTCCCTCCCTCACTCCAGGTGCTGTACCATGGACGCAGGGGTCCCTGTGATCCCAGGTCTCACTCCCATTGTTGGCACATAAGTCCACTCATCCTGGTATCTCCAGTTCCTGGCACCACAGGCACATGGGCCTCCTGACCCCTGCTCTGATTCCAGTGGCTGGCACCCAGACCCTGTAAATACACATGCACACCAAACAGAGGGTCTCTCACCCAGGAATGAGTTAGAAAAGAGCTAAAAAGGAAAACAGGACAGACTGCGCTGATCAGGCACAGGGAATAGCCAGACAAGCATACCAACCAGCAAACAGTTTCCACATAATCAACCTGTTTTATCCTCTTACTCCTCTACTTTCCATACTTGCTCTGCCCCAAATTACCTAAATCCATTATTTTCCCTGCCTTTGGTGTCTCCCCTTATCACCCATAATAAGTCTGTGCAATCCTGAAATGTTCTTCCCCTGCATACTATAATGTGCCCCATAGTCCTTGGCAGTAACCACTCTCAGTTAAAAAGGTCTCCTGGAGAGCTGCTTCTCTTGAGTCATCTGAGAGGGTTTCAGGCTTGTGCACTGGGGCTGAGCCTCTCCTGGGACAGGCATGGGAGAGGCCTGAACTGAGTGCTCTTTCCTCTGAGTCCTTAATTTGGGTTCCTGCCTGCCATTGGACCCTCCTGTGCTCCTCTGTGCTTGTGGAGATGGGCCTTTGAAGGGCTGAGGGACCCTATGATGGTCTGGGAGAAGATGGGGCAGGCTATTATTTGGACTCCTCCCCTAGACCATCACCACCATTCACTCTCTTTGCTCCTTTGCAAGTGTGCAAATGAGCTTTTATCACATAACCTGACATAATTCTTCTATAATCAGTGCAATCATGAGGATCATGAGTATCATATCTGCTAGTCTGTCACAAAGATCTCCAATGGTATACAGCACTTAACAGAGATCTGTGTTCAGGATATTCATCCCATGTGATAGGATTTAGATAATTAGTGTCTACATGTGAATTAGGTATCAATGACATCTCCAGCCAATGGATCACTTCAGTAGATCAATATAGTCAATGGGTCATTTTAGACATACTGTAAACTGAAAGGCTTTCAAGAATCAGTTGAGTGTAGTGATTTCTTTTCCATTTACTGTGATGGAATATCTTATTTCAGGAGCAGCTCTAATGCTTTTTAGATGATGTGTATTTCAACACACAAAAGGAGAAAAAGTGGATCTATGTGTTTGAGTTTCTGCATGTCTGTGAGTATATACACATATGGAATGGAGGCTTAAGAGAAAAATATCAAATGAAAAATATAGTTATATTGTATACATACATTAATCATGGGCTTTATAGTCATGGTAGGGAAGGACTCCATTATCCCCCAAGTAATAGTCGCTCTTGCTTATCTAAAAGGTAAACCCAAATACTTAGACATCTGAATCTAGATGTCAATAGTCTGAAGCTGAATACCATGTTTGGTTTGATGTAGTTGCCTAAGCTTCTTTTGATGTTATTAATACAATTCATTCTTTGTAAAGTTGATTTTTGCCATCCTGAAGTACATGGGATAAACTGACCTCTTTCATTTCCCTATACATACAGTGAGCCTAAACAACTTACTGAGTCAAGATTCAGATGGCTAAAATTAGGACATATTATTTCCATGGGTTTATATCTCATACATATAAAACAAGACATTAAAGAAATGCTGAGCTGGATAAGGCACATTAGGTCATAGTTTCACTTTTAAGCTTTCCTTGAACACAAACTTTTTACATTTTTTTTTTTTCCTCTGATGTTTGATATACAGAATCAGCTGACTTGCTGTTAAAAATGAGTTTATCAGATTATTAATATGGATAAGGAGATAGTTATTATAATATAAATTATAAAGAGGTTTTTGCATTCTTGTTTACCTATAGCACACTAAATTCTACAACTGCAGAAGTGCGGATATTTCATAAGCTGTCTTCATGGATTTTTTTAAAATACTTCATTGTTTCTTATTCTTTCCTGATCTTATTTTGAAAATTGAGAAGTATGATCTTGTCCCTTCACTTCAGGTTCACTTTTTTGGTGAAAACTTGCTGTGAATGCAGTAAAATGCACCTCTAACTTTGAATGTGTTTAATGAAATTATAAACCAGAAAACAAGAGGGATCAGCTTACCTGATTTGAGCTTTCTCACTGCTATATGATAGCAACCGTGAAAAATTTTAAATACTGTTCCACTTCCACTCTCAAGTGTGATTGTTTCATTTGGAATTTTACACTGATAAAAACAGTCCTTTTCCTTTAAATGAAATCCTTTTTCTTTAAAATCAAGATATCACATTCATATTAGTCTCAATGAAATATTAATAAAGTATATAATATTTAGTTTAATGTACATATGTATTATGTAATTAAACCAAGTTTCATAAAAAATGGTTTTACATACATTTGTAGTACAGTGAGATGTGTTAAACTGCTAAAAAAGAAAAAGCTTTCCATTCAAGCAGGTGGAATAAAACAGTTCCAAATGCCTCATTGAAACTAACGAAGCAAAAAAAGTAATTTGCTAGATCCAAACAGAAACTAGCCTTTGGAGAAGGAAAAAAAACAAAGCTGTATATGCAGCATTGGTTTTAATCTACCCTGCAGTCCATTGTCTCCAGAAGCAAAAAGACATAAGGGCAGACTGAATATACACAGCATATGCTGCTACTGGCAAACTTATGTCTCTGCTAATAAAAGGGGTTAAACATCATGATATTCTGGAAAAGGCTGTGTATACATGCTTCATTTCTATTTTAACAAAACAAATTCAAGCACGTTATTTTCTTGGAATGACATCATTAAAGCTGAAAACAGTTCCCTTCACTACAAGTATATAAAGACAGAAAAGCATCCACACTGAGGTTGAATGCCCCATGTTATGCCCTGGGGGAAGATGAACGTGATTACCTCTGTGAACATATAACCATACTTACCATACCTCCACATATGCACGATTAGAAGAGTAGTAATATCTGGATTAAAAACATTGTAACCCAGTCTTCTCTGAGGTGAGCAAGAAAGTGTGATGTAGTAGTCTTTGCAGATCAATGTAATAATCTTAATTATCACCTAAGGAGGAAAGATTTGTTATTCATACTTGTGTGATGAGAATGCAGAACCCTTTGTATCAACTCAAGTGTGAAATAGGTGATTCTGGAATAAATTCTGATTATTTGAGATATGAGACTCTAGAGACAGCAACAAAACCTTACAGTTAGAAGAGCAAAAAACCTGATATTGGGGACAGAGCCACCAATAAACTTCATGGACAGCAGGAAAAATACGAATAAAATAAAACACTAGGAAACAAAAGAAAAAGAATGAAAAAAAATAATAAATTAAATCTGAGGGCACCCGTTGTCTTCAGGGCTCAAACAAAGCAAAACAGAAGTCCTGGCAGTAGAGAAAATAACATCTGATCTGTGGTAGTTTTTTATTGACCTAATGGTAGTATCAAGCTTTATATGCTGGGTGTGAAATGAACGTTATCTAGCTGGCACCACAGGAATGTACAGTTTTTTAAATAGAAACCATGAACTACAGTTGTTGCACTAAAAATATGGGAAAGTGATTCAACATTCTTTGTTTCTGGGGGAAAATAAACCCTTCAGATCACATTTACAAGGGTGATTCTGAAGAGAGCAGGCATCTGGAAACAGAAGTCATGCAAAGTTATTGGTAGGTATTCCAGGTCATGAAGCATGGGGCCTGCAAATCACTTGGAGTGAAAGGATGTACTTAGTGATTTCTTTATCACCATTAACATTTTAATGTCAAGAGCCAGAAGAAGTAACAGCTAGAGTTCTGAAAAGGCCAGAGCAAAGTAACATCTCAGCCAATTAACCCCATCGTCAAGCAACCAAAAAGCTATCAATGCAGTTGTCTCAGACTCCCACAATTATTAAATGTTTAACTGTAGTGAGGATGTTTCTGCATGCATCCCACAAGTGATGATAACCATGTGGATTAAAGGCTGTAAGAGATAACCACGCCTTAATAACTGTAGCAAGGCAGTTCTAAACTTATATTCATTACTCAAAGGATTTTCTCGTAGAAGAGAGGATGATGGGCACATTATACCTGGTAGTAATTAAGCTAGTATTTGTGTTTAGAAAGACCTTGTGAATTGCCTTCTGTTTCAATTCTTGCTTCACTGGTTGCAATTACTGAAAGAAATTGTAACAGGACAGCATGAGTTCATCTGGAATCCGTATTAATTTGGTGACAAATTCCAAAATGAAAAGATTTTTCAAATGGATAACTAGTATCAACATAAATTATTGATTCTATCAGTTTTATTAGTAATGCAGGCATAAAATAATGATTGCATAATGGTCATAATGATGGATGATTCCTGGGATTTATATCTGAGATAGCTTATTCTTAGGATGATTTTTTTCCTTGAAGGATGGGTAGCTCCATAACTGTTTCCTGGAAGTTGTATTAGATACTACTGAATCAAGTTTTACCTCACTTTTCATATATGATAGAAAATACAAATGAGGTTGTTAAAAGGTAGGACAAACTACTTGCTCCCAAATACCAGGACTGGCATATGAAGGAGAATGATCTGGCTGAAGTTCATTTTTCAAAGCACATAAAATTGTCCTATTTCAGTTTATTCACACTTAATCAGTTGTTTAAATCTTTCAAAGCAAATTAAAGATTTATTACAATAAATGGAAACATTTGGTAATTTTTCCATTAAACTCATTAAGTCCTAGTCAACACAAGCATATGCAATAAAACAATGTTCTTAACTGTATTTTACTATAAAGCACAATAACTAGGACAAACCTATCACATCAGTTTTATTTTGTTTCCTTGTTTTCCTTTTGAACAACTGACCTTAAACAGCCTTTTGTAATTATGACAATAAAATTCACTAGAAATAATTTTCAAGATATTTTGCCATAACATACCAGTGATACCATCATAACATAACTGTTATCACTGAACTTTTTATTTCACTCCTGTAGGTCCAGTGAATAACATCTTTTGTTTTATATCCCTAAACTAATTCATCTAATGCTATCCATAAAATAATTGTGCTTCTTTTAGGAGCATTTTTGGTCAGATTCCCATTGTTTCCAGCTCTATGCTTTTCTTCCTCCTATTCACCACTGATAACCCCTCAATATTATGTAAGACCTGCACAAGCCAAAAGAGGGTCAGAGCCAAACAAAAAAGGCCATGTCCTCATCCAAATCCTAATTTATTTCATACATTCCAAAATGTCAGGAGCAAGGTGGATGACTATAGTGAAATTTGCAAGCGACAAACCTTTCCAACCTTTATGAATCTAGTTCATGTTTACCAATATTACTACAAATCTTAGGTCTTTGCAATGCTTTGCTCATAAAATTGTATTGTTACTTACTTTGAAAAGAACCTTTGCACATCGTTTGTTCTAATACCCTGTTCAAAGCAAGGACAATATAAAAATTACATTACGTTACTCAGTGCTTTGTGCAAATACTCCAGACACAGCTTCCTAAGTGTTGAGTCGAGATGACTTACTACTTCCATTGGTCCACTGGATACATTCCTGTTGATCTAGCTCACTAAGCAGTTAACCTTTATTTCCAGGAAGAATGCTAACTGATGGCCATCTTTGTATACTGGGACCCCAAGGTACTATTTTTGCATAGCTGCTATCCAGCCCATCAATCCCCAGATTGTTCACACATGAGGTTCTAAATGCACATGCAGGACTTCGTATTTTGTCTTTGTTGAACTTGAGCAGGTTTCTGTAGGTCCAGCACTCCGGTTTGCTGAGATCCCTCTGAATGGCAGCCCTATCATCCAGACTATCAGCAACACTGCCCCCACCTCAATACAGTGTCACCCACAAACTTGCTAAGGATGCAGTCCATCCCATTGATGAGCTTATTGAAGAGGACATTAAACAGTTTTTGCTCAATTATTAACTTCTGAGAATAATTCTGGTAAATAATTTCCAGTTAGACTAATACCTTATAATACCAACGGTGTAGTGGGCCATCCAGTCTACATCCCCTTAGTCTCCTACAGGAGACTGCATCTACAGCCTCAATGAACTCAAAATAAATGACATACAATGCTTTCCCCTCATCCACGGAGCCAGAGACCTGGGAGGTGTCAGAATAGACCTTGCCAGTAAAGACTCAAGCAAAGACTTTGCCTCTTTCAGCAAAACACAACCTTTTTTTCTGTTCTCCCTTAGGTCACCCACTCCGTCCAACAGTGGGTTGACTTCTTTTTGCTGTCAGTGTACATAGAAGCCATCCTTCTTGCCTATCACATCCCTTATGAGTTTCAACTGCTTTCCTAATTCCATCTTTGCATTTCCAGAGATGCTAGTTTACTCTTTGATAGTTTCCAACTCCCATTCATTTCCTTTATACATTCAAGCTTGGTAATTGTTCGGTTACCTTGCCTCCTGCAATCACTGCATCCTTCATTGTACATCAGCATCAGCAGCTCTTGTGCAGTATGGATGCTGGCCTTGAAGATCAAACAGTTCTACTGAGCAACCTGGCCTTCAAAATAGCCTTCTACAGGATTCTGCCTAACATGTCCCTGAACAAGCTGAAATCTACTCTACTGACAGTCAGGGTTTATTCTGCTGCTTGTTTTCCTCGCTTTCCTAAAGATCTTGGATCTTACTCTCTTGGGATCACTGCAGTCAAAAATTGCACTGACCAGTTTTCCTGTATTGGTGAGTAACAGGCCTAGCAGACTACTACTTCTCCTTGCTACCTTATGCCAGCACTTACTACAGAAAATCATCATCAGTGCTTTATAGAGATCTCCTGCACTATTTGCATCTCAACATGTTACCCTTTTAGCAGGTGTCAAGTGAGAACCATCATTTGCAACTGGGGAGCTTTTTCCAGTTGTTTAAACAAGATTTGTCTGCTTCCTCTTTTTGATTGGGTTGTCTGTATCTGTATGCCCCCTGAATCCAACGCACAAGCTCTCAAGTCAGCTCCATTTCATAAAAGAGTTCTTGCATGTGAGCTGCTCCTTTGGGTAGAGTACAACTTGCCTTGTCTTCCATAAAGAGTTTAGAAGGCATTTATAGCCATTCATCACCTCATTCCAAAAAGGCAAGCATTGTCCCCCCATGTTGCTGTAATTCCTATGACATTATAGTCCTGTAACTGAACACAGACTAATGACTACCAAAAGTTCCACTTTTTTTATTTCTCCACTCTGTCTTTTTCCTTTCTTCCTCAGCCTTCAGCTGATCCAACCCTGATCTCCTTCAATTCCTGTTTGTTTTTCATCTCCCCACTTGGCTGTGTCCTGCTGCGGGCTGGTCTGTTATCTCAGGGTCCTGTTTGTCTTACAGATTGTGCATGTTTATTTATATGCAGGCATTTCAGATGGGCCCCTCAATTATTCCACTTTCTCAAGGGCAGTGAGAGGGCTCCCCCATGGTCCCCCGGGTGCTTCCCCATTATGTACAAGCTTTGGTCTCTACTCCCTGTCAAAATTAGCTTCTAGAGCCTAGCACTGAAGAAATCAGATTAAAAGGCACAATCAGAAGACCATGCAGTGTAGCTGTTCTTTCCATCCTTAGCACAAAAGAATTTATGGTAGCAGAGTTTAACAAAAAAGTAAATAAGACAGCTAAAATCATCAGTACATCATGAGGAAAAAAACCTTACCTATATAGTTAAAAAGAAGACTCATTACGTGAAAAGTAGGTTAGAAATACAAATTCTCAAATAATAGAAAAAATCTATCTGGACAAGTTTTCTATTCAGAAGGAAGACCATTTCTACTGTTGTGGTGTAATGGGGTGTTACAGCCAAAGTAAATTGCATTTTACTCTTATTTTAAGACATCTTAGAGTGTCTTCAATAAGGCTAAATGATACTACTAAAGTGCTAATATTTACAGAACCATATAAAGAAATCAGAGTCTCAAAGAGAAGTGTAACATTGGAGTTATTTGCGGTGAGTAATTTTGCTGTCATTAGCTAGGTATTTCTTCAGTTCACTGCTATATTATTCCAGTTTTATGCCAGTAAGTCCAAACTAAATTACTAGTATAAATCTAAAGTAGTGGTAAGCTTTGAATCAAGGTTAGAATTCATATATTTAGGTAGGTGTCCTCATTTCCATGCAAGTGTTTCTGATCTGTTTCAAGTTTATCAGAGCACAAAAAATACAAACTATACTTTATGCTGCATTTTTATCTGATACATTATATTTTTCAATCATATGCTGTATTAGAAAACATACGTTTATTGCACTTTATCCACTATCCATTTTATTTCAACCCATAACATTAATTCTATTAATTATATTTGTTGTATTTGTTTATAGTCTTCAGTGTAGCAAATTTTAATTAAAAAAACATAAACAAGTTACAGTAATCAGGTGAATTTTTAATGTTTGAATTTTATATTGCTGAAATAAAATATTCATGTAACTTTTTGATTTTTTGATGTCAATAAAAATATAAATTCACTTCTTAATTTTTATATATTGTAAGACTAGCTCGTTGACTTATTAACAAAGGTCTCCAATAAAGTTATCGCAGAATCTCTGAGTCACTAAGATTCTGTTTGGCTTTGTGAGTTAAGAAAAAAAAATCAGAGGAAGAGATATTATAGTATTTGTCTATACTGTTTGCAAGGAATAGACTGCATCTATCACAGCATATTTGATCTTCATTATTTTCATATAGGATATCACAAGCCTTCTGCAGAAAAGCATTTTGCTCCTTTATCTTTCAGTGAAAATATTGACCAGTACATTTTTCTCTGCTAGTCAGCTCTTATCATATAAGAAAATTGATTAAAAAATTACTGATAATAAGACTTAAAATTATGTAATCTTTCTGAGCCTTGGAGCCCTTTTAAAATTAATTAATCTTCACAATAACATCTTTGCTTAGTTTATTTCAGTATTGTTTTTGCAGTTAAGGCCAGAAGCAGAGTCTAACTTTAAATCATATAAGTAGCCAACAATAAATCCTACCTTTAAAAAAAAAGTAGACTTTTGATCATATGATTTGCTACAAGGAAATATCTGAAAACTTGAGTTTGTTTGCTGTATTTTCAATATTGTTAAGGTGGTCTGGAGAATAAATATTTTTCAAGGTGAAAATAAAAATAAAGCTTTAACTTAAACCTTTTGCTTTTTCTTAGTGGTAGAATGCAACTTTAACCTTTGTGGACTGATCAGGGTCTTTCTGGTTCACAGCAGCTGCTCACAGCAAGGTTTCCCTTGTTTTACCCCATCTCTACCAAAAAATGCCTCTATTTCTGAAATTCATAACAAGACGAACAACAAAAAATGGTATATCTATGCAGAAATCTGTCTGTCAAAAAGTGGAAAAGTTTTTGGTCCTGGTGATATTATTATTATTTTTTTTTACCACCTTTAGTATCTATCACATAGACTTCTGTTTAGTGTAAGAGGAAAGAGGAAGAACTCCCTTGCAGTCATCTGATCAAGGACCTTGTCAAATGGGATGATAAGGAAGAAGAGGAAGCCAAACACAGAGAGGCACAAACTTGATCAGCAAACAGAGCCAATAACAGGAAACAAACCTGGTCAGTTACACGGACTGATAAAGGTGGGGTGTGAGAATATTTAGTTTAGTAAGGTCATCTGACTGAGGACTGTCGTGGTTTCACCCTAGCCAGCAACTAAGCACCACGCAGCTGCTCACTCACTCCCCCCCATCCAGTGGGATAGGGGAGAAAATCAGGAAAAAAAAAAGGTAAAACTCCTGGGTTGAGATAGGAATGGTTTAATAGAACAGACAAGAAGAAACTAATAATGATAATGATAACACTAATAAAATGACAACAGTAGTAATAAAAGGATTGGAATGTACAAATGATGCACAGGGCAATTGCTCACCAGCCACCGACTGATACCCAGCCAGTCCCTGAGCCGCGATTCCCCACCCCCACCTCCAGTTCCTAAACTAGATGGGACGTCACATGGTATGGAATACACCGTTGGCCAGTTTGGGTCAGGTGCCTTGGTTGTGTCCTGTGCCAACTTCTTGTGCCCTGGCTGGGCAGGAGAAGCTGAAAAATCCTTGACTATAGTCTAAATGCTACTGAGCAACAACTGAAAACATCAGTGTGTTATCAACATTCTTCGCATACTGAACTCAAAACATAGCACTGTACCAGCTACTAGGAAGACAGTTAACTCTATCCCAGCTGAAACCAGGACAGTATCCACCCCTTATTCTATACCATTGACGTCATGCTCAGTTCCCATACCTTTAGTTACATCCTGATCAATCATCACCACCTTTCCATCCTTTCGAGACATATGAACAATGATATATATATATATATGTATACACACACAGAGATATCATTCCTTTAGTTCATGAGTTATGTTTTTAAAACATTTGTTGAGTTCATTTAGTTTCTGACTCTGGGCTCCATCTGTCTGGTCAGGAAGGATGGTGCAAAGTCCTCTGAGTCAGTAGAGCAGAATTGAGCTTCCGTGTGGTGTGACGAGCAGATGACATCTGACACAGGAGGAGGATGGTGTGCACCGTTGGATTGTTGCATGCTGGACTCAATTCTGGTTCCATCACTACTGTGTTTTGCTCAGTTTTATCACAGTTCTTTCTTGCTTGATCCAAATGATTCTTACTATAGTACTATGGGTATAGCATATAACAATTATAGTAATGATAACATACAGTGGCAGGGTTATATAGCAGCTAACATCATACAGTTTAATTCTGACTATTTTCACCTAAAATCGAATCCCCTTGAGGCACACATCGGACTTCTCTATCTTTTCGCATCACCCACCAAGTGCACCCAGGCCCTTGAGCAAAAGCAATCCCACGAATGGGTTTACCTTTGCCTGAGGCAGGAGTAACCCAGACTGTTTTCCCTAACATATTTTTCATGTGCACTACAGGGACTTTATCCCCTTCTACAGTATGTAAAAATTCTGATTGGGCAGGGCCACTCTCATTGGCAGATCCTCTGGTGTTGACTAACTAGTTGGCTTTTGCTAGATGTGTATCCCAATGTTTGAAAGTTCCACCCCCCATTGCTCTCAATGTAGTCTTTAACAGTCCACTGTATCGCTTGATTTTCCCAGAGGCTGGTGCATGATAGGGGATATGATACACCCACTCAATGCCATGCTCTTGGCCCAGGTGTCTATGAGGTTGTTTCGGAAATGAGTCCCGTTGTCTGACTCGATTCTTTCTGGGGTGCCATGTCGCCACAAGACCTGCTTCTTGAGGCCCAGGATAGTGTTCCGGGCAGTGGCATGGGGTACAGAATATGTTTCCAGCCATCCGGTGGTTGCTTCCACCATTGTCAGCACATAGCGCTTGCCTTGGCGAGTTTGTGGGAGGGTGATATAGTCAATCTGCCAGGCTTCCCCAAATTTATATTTCAGCCATCGCCCTCCATACCACAGGGGTTTTAACCGCTTGGCTTGCTTTATTGCAGCACGTGTTTCACATTCATGGATAACCTGCACGATAGTGTCCATGGTCAGGTCCACCCCTCGATCTCAAGCCCATCTATATGATGCATCCCTTCCCTGATGGCCTGAAGTATCATGGGCCCACTGAGCCATAAATAGCTCACCCTTATGTTGCCAGTCCAGGTCCACCTGAGACACTTCAATCTTGGCAGCCTGATCCACCTGTTTGTTGTTTCGATGTTCTTCAGTGGCCTGACCCTTGGGTACGTGAGCATCTACATGATGTACTTTTACAACTAGATTCTTTAGCCGGGACGCAATATCTTGCCAGAGTGCGGCAGCCCAAATGGGTTTACCTCTGCGCTGCCAGTTGCTCTGCTTCCATTGCTGTAGCCACGCCCACAGGGCATTTGCCACCATCCATGAGTCAGTATAGAGATAGAGCACTGGCTACTTTTCTCTTTCAGCAATATCTAATGCTAACTGGATGGCTTTCACCTCTGCAAACTGACTCGATTCACCTTCTCCTTCAGCAGTTTCTGCAACTTGTCGTGTAGGACTCCATACAGCAGCTTTCCACCTTCAATGCTTTCCCACAGTGCGACAGGACCCATCAGTGAACAGGGCATATTGCCTCTCATTTTCTGGCAGTTTATTATACAGCAGGGCTTCTTCAGCACGTGTCACGTCCTCCTCTGGCGACATTTCAAAATCTTTGCCTTCTGGCCAGTCTGTGATCACTTCTAAAATTCCTGGGCAACTGGGGTTTCCTATGCGAGCCCGTTGTGTGATCAGTGCGATCCACTTACTCCACGTGGCGTCAGTCGCGTGATGTGTAGAGGAGACCCTCCCTTTGAACATCCAGCCCAGCACTGGCAGTCAGGGTGCTAAGAGGAGCTGTGTCTCAGTACCAATCACTTCTGAGGCGTCTCGAACTCCTTCATATGCTGCCAGTATCTCTTTTTCAGTTGGAGTACAGCGAGCCTCGGATCCTCGATATCCTCGACTCCAAAACCCCAGGGGTCGGCCTCGGGTTTCCCCAGGTGCTTTCTGCCAGAGGCTCCAGGTAGGGCCATTCTCCCCAGCTGCAGTGTAGAGCACATTTTTAACATCTTGTCCTGTCTGGACTGGTCCGAGGGCTATGGCATGAACAATCTCCCGTTTAATTTGTTCAAAGGCTTGTTGTTTTTCAGGGCCCCATTTAAAATCATTCTTCTTCTGGGTCACTTGATAGAGAGGGCTTACAATCAAACTGTAATTTGGAATATGCATTCTCCAAAACCCCACGACAGCTAAGAAGGCCTGTGTGTCCTTTTTGTTAGTTGGGGGAGACATAGCTGCTATTTTATTAATCACGTCCATTGGGATCTGACGACATCCATCTTGCCATTTTATTCCCAAAAACTGGATCTCCTGTGCAGGTCCCTTGACCTTACTTTCTTTTATGGCAAAAACGGCTTTCAGAAGGATTTAGATTATTTTCTTCCCTTTCTCAAAGACTTCTTCTGCCATGTTGCCCCATACGATGATGTCATCAATGTATTGCAGGTGTTCTGGAGCTTCACCTTTTTCCAGTGCAGTCTGGATTAGTCCATGGCAAATGGTGGGGCTGTGTTTCCACCCCTGGGGCAATTGATTCCAAGTGTGCTGGACACCCCTCCAAGTAAAGGCAAATTGTGGACGACACTCTGCTGCCAGAGGGATTGAGAAAAACGCATTAGCAATGTCAATTGTGGCATACCACTTGGCTGCCTTTGACTCTAGCTCGTATTGAAGTTCTAGCGTATCTGGAACGGCAGCACTCAGCGGTGGGGTAACCTCATTCAGGCCGCGATAGTCAATGGTTAATCTCCATTCCCCATTAGACTTCTGCACTGGCCATATGGGACTATTAAAGGGTGAGCGAGTTTTGCTGATCACTCCTTGGCTCTCCAGTTGGCAAATCAATTTGTGGATGGGAATCAGAGAGTCTTGGTTGGTGCGATATTGCCGCTGGTGCACCATCGTAGTAGCAATTGTCACTTGTTCTTCAACCTTCAGCAACCCCACAATTGAAGGGTCTTGAGAGAGACCAAGCAGGGTAGACAGCTGTTCAGTGCCCTCCGTCTCCAAGGCATCTACACCAAAAGCCCATCGATACCCCTTCAGGTCCTTAAAATACCCCCTCCTGAGATAGTCTATGCCAAGGATACACGGAGCCTCTGGACCAGTCACAATGGGGTGTTTCTGCCATTCATTTCCAGTTAGGCTTACTTCAGCTTCCAATACAGTTAACTCTTGAGATCCCCCTGTCACACCAGAAATACAAATGGGTTCTGTCCCTTTATAACTTGATGGCATTAGAGTGCACTGTGCACCGGTGTCTACTAGAGCCTTATACTCCTGTGGGTCTGACATGCCAGGCCATCGAATCCACACAGTCCAATAGACCCAGTTATCCCTTTCCTCCACCTGGCTGGAGGCAGGGCCCCTCTAATTCTGGTTAGAGTATTCAGTATTCACTTCTCGTAAAATTGGCTCAGAAGTCCCTTCAAGAGGATCAGAAATAAAATCAGCCCTTCTACTCCGTTTGGAAACTGGAGCGGCATTTTTCCTGGGAGAGTCCCCTTTTGAGGTGGTTTTTCCTCGCAGTTCACGTACCTGTGCATTTAGGACCGAGGTAGGTTTTCCATCCCATTTCCTCACGTCCTCTCCCTGATCACATAGGTAAAACCACAGGGCACCTCGCGGTGTGTACCTTCTATATTCTCTCTCTTGGGCAGAAGACCGCTCACTCCTAATAGCTGAGACATTGGTCCTTACAAGTGTGGAGTAGGACATATCCTCTTTGATTTGTTGGACATCCTGGGACAGCTTCTCCACAGCCGAAAATGCAGGCTTGTAGGGAGGAGGAGAGATTTTCTTCATATTGACGGAGTTGGCGAGCTGCTTCCTCCACTGTTGGTGCCTCTTCATCCTTCCAGGACATTATTGCCAATGTGTTGGCATAGGACGATGGTGCGCTCCGTACAAACTTCCGCCACATTGTGTGCGTTGGACTTCGTCTGGATCTTTGGGTAATTGTGGGTTGTCCGGGTCATGATGAATTGTCTCTAGCACAGCTAATTCCCTCAGATATTGGATACCTTTTTCCATGGTGGTCCACTTGCTTGATTGACATATAACATCTTCCTTAAAGGGGTACCTTTCCTTCACACTTGACAGGAGTCGCCTCCAGAGGCTGATGGCTTGTGTCCCTCTTCCAAGTGCCTTGTCAATGCCACCTTCCCTGGCAAGTGATCCCAGCTGCTTGGCTTCCCTACCTTCTAATTCCAAGCTATTAGCCCCATTGTCCCAGCATTGGAGGAGCCAGGTGATAATATGCTCACCTACACGGTGGCCAAAATCTTTTCGCATATCCCGCAGCTCACTCAAGGATAGGGACCGGGTTATTACCTCTGGTTCTGCCTCTTCCTCCTGTTCCTGTGATGACCCTGGTTCACCTTCATCCTTCACTAAGCGAACTGATTTTTTTGTATATTTCTTTTTCTGTACGGGGGCAAATGATACTGGTGCAGGTAGGTCTACTGGTTCAGTTGCAGTATCGCTCGCCAGGTTTTGGGTAACTGCAGTGTCTGTCGCCGAGGTTTAGGTAGCAGCAGTGCTCGTTGTTGGGGCTGGAGGGGCCGCAGCGCCCGTTGCTGAGGTTTGGGTGGCCGTGGTGCTCATCATTTTGTTGTTAGGTCTAGAGACTTTCTCCTCCCCTTGAGGGTACTGAGTGGTGTCGGACAGGGCTCGATAGGCATGGGCCAGGTCCCAGCACGTGCAGTGATTTGTATCTCTCTGGAGCTGCCAGGGTGACAGCATACCTTTTCCAAATATTTTACTAGTTGTCGTGGTTTCAGCCCGGCCGGTAACAAAGGACCATGCAGCCGCTCGCTCACTCCTCCGCCCCCCTCCGGTGGGATGGGGAGGAGACGGAGGAGAGAAAGGAGGAGAGAAAAAAGAAAAAGAAACTGGAACCTCGAGGGTTGAGATAAAGGCAGTTTACTGGGACAAACACAAAGAGATTACAACAACAACAACGGCACTAATGAAAAAAAGTATACAAAAAGAGGGATGCACAGTGCAACTGCTCACCACCCGGGACCCGACGCTCCGCCACTTCCCCCACCGAAAACAGAGACCACCCCCCGGCCAGCTCCCCATTTATATACTGGGCAGGATGTCACATGGTATGGAATAGCTCCTTGGCTAGTTCAGGTCAGCTGCACCGGCTATGCCCCCACCTCCCAGGTTCCTGTAAAAATTAACTCTATCCCAGCTGAACCCAGGACACTAGTTCTTCTGGATCCTGCACTTGTTCAGGGGTAAATTTCCAAAACATTGGAGGTGCCCACTTTTCTAGGTACTTGCCCATACTACCCCAGACACCCTGCCACTCATAATTATCTAGCCTTGGGGCACATCTCTGGGTGATCTTCTTAAATAGCTGTTTAACCTTAAACGAGAGCTGAACCACATTCAGAAGTATGCTAATTCCTAGCAGTAGGGCAAGGACTGTGCTAGTCCCATCACCCCAGGAGTATCCAAATTTTTCAAAATTCTCAAACACCATTGTAACTGGACTGAAGGAGAAAGGAGAGGGGAAGAAAGGTAACCCCCCCATAGACTGGTTTTCCATGGAGGAAAGGTAAATGGTATAATTATTAATAGTTTCCCACAGATGGCTCCCGCAGTATAAAGGTGACAATGCTAAGTGCAAATACCGCATTAATCCCACAGCCGATGACTTTATCATACCATAAACCAGTGTTATACCATACATCAAAGAGAAAACCTTAATCCACCTCCCACGGATGATAAGCAGTAGTAGAGGAACTACATACAGCAAGCGAGGTGATACATAAGAGAGCTTTAAAGACCAGAGCAACAACTCTAAGAACACATAATTCAACATAATGAACACTTAGAACAAATTTGTTTTAACAAGCTCTGGTCAGGTTTGTCATTATCTCAACCCTTTGTGCCCCACGTTGGGTGCCAAAATGGACTGTCGTGGTTTAACTCCAGCCAGCAACTAAGCACCACGCAGCCGCTCACTCATTCCCCCCCATCCAGTGGGATGGGGGAGAAAATCAGGAAAAAGAAGTAAAACTCCTGAGTTAAGAACGGTTTAATAGAACAGACAAGAAGAAACTAATAATGATAATGATAACACTAATAAAATGACAACAGTAGTAATAAAAGGATTGGAATGTACAAATGACGCACAGGGCTCACCACCCGCAGACCGACACCCAGCTAGTCCCTGAGCCGCGATTCCCCACCCCCACCTCCAGTTCCTAAACTAGATGGGACGTCACATGGTATGGAATACACCGTTGGCCAGTTTGGGTCAGGTGCCCTGGTTGTGTCCTGTGCCAACTTCTTGTGCCCTGGCTGGCCATGAGAAGCTGAAAAATCCTTGACTATAGTCTAAACACTACTGAGCAACAACTGAAAACATCAGTGTGTTATCAACATTCTTCGCATACTGAACTCAAAACATAGCACTGTACCAGCTACTAGGAAGACACTTAACTCTATCCCAGCTGAAACCAGGACAAGGACCTTTGCCAAAGTGCGATGATAGGGGGCAAGGTGAAGGCAGTAAGAAGAACACAGAGAGATGGACCTGTTTGACAAGCAACAAGGGAGATAATGAGAAGAAATAAACCTCATCAGTCACACTAACTGATGGACTCTCAAAATCTGCAGGACTCACTTCAAAGAGAACCAGCCTGGACTTGTAACTGATGAGGATGCAAACCTGAAGGTCCAGAATATTGCAGGGGGTCGGTGGGACTGTGCCCACTGATGAGGCAGTGTGCAGGGGAAGGGGGAGCAGGAGGGAACAGAGAAAAGGGTAGGCAGACAGTGGTATAAAAGAGGCTGGTTGTCTATAAAACAGGGACAGTCAGTATGCTTGTTTGGCTAAGCTCTCTGCATGATCACTGCAGTCCATTCTGTCTTCGTATATAATTTTATTAAATCTTTTCTAAACTCTCTCTCTGGATAATCTCACTCTCTGTCCTGTGTGTATTCTTGCTGCAAGGAGTGACACTGGGAGTGCGGGTGCCCCTGGCCCGTGGTGTCAGCTACCGGAGCACGTGGGGTCTCAGCATCAGCCACTGGAGCCAGTGGAGGTCTTTAACTGCCAGCCACTGGGGCGGGAATGGTGTGTGTTCCAAAACCAGCTACTGGGGGTACCAGGGTGTGCGAGGCAAGTGAGGAGCTCAGCACCCGCAGCTGGAGCAGGACCGTGGGTCACAGCCTGTGTGCCTAGTGCCGGCTGATGGGGTGTGTGAGTGTTTGTATCTCCCCAAACTGGATGTGTGTGGGGTGTGCCTGTGTATTCACTAGCAAACATCAAGCTGGATCACCTGTCAAGTAGAGGTCCTCAGGTCTGGGATAGGGTAACAGGTGGGCAGAGTATCCATACTTGTATGTGGGGGGATCCATGAGTGTGGGGTGCCTGTGGGATGAGTGTGTGTGTCTGTGTGTACGTGTGTGTGTCCCTGTGTCTGTGTTTCTGGGATACATGCTCAGCAAACAGGAAAGCAGCGGCTGCGTCCCCCAGCCTGGGCAGACACCTCAGGTTCCCAGGCACTGAACTGGGCTCCAGGTCCTTGGCTAGAGCTGCTGGAGGATGTGCTGGTTTTAGCTGGGATAGAGTTATTTTCCTTCATAGTAGCTGGTATGGGGCTACGTTTTGGATTTGTGACCGAAAAACTGTTGATAATACTAAGATGTTTTCCTTATTGCTAAGTAGTGCTTACACAGAGCCAAGGCCTTTTTTGCTGCTCACGCCACCCCACCAGCAAGCAGGCTGGGACAGCTGACCCCAACTGACCCAAGGGATATCCCACACCATATGACAGCACACTCAGCATATAAAGCTGGGGAAGAAGGAGGAAGGGGGGGAGGGGGGCGGAATGTTCAGAGTGATGGCATTTGTCGTCCCAAGTCACCGTTACATGTGATGGTGCCCTGCTTTCCTGGAGATGGCTGAACATCTGCCTGCCCATGGGGAAGTAGTGAATGAATTCCTTGGTTTGCTTAGCTTGTATGTGCAGCTTTTGCTTTACCCAGTAATTGTCTTTATCTCTACCCATGAGTTTTCTCACTTTTACCCTTTCGATTCTCTGCCCCATCCCACTGAGCCAGGGGTGGGAGTGAGCAAGCGGCTGTGCGGTGCTTAGTTTCTAGCTGGGGTTAAACCATGACACCTTAACAGTACATGTCTGAATCATGATTAAAGATGGAGAGCAAGTTCTGCAGGCCATGACTGTAAACATGGGCTGCAGCTTTAAAAACCAGAAACCTGATGCAAACTTGTACTGGAGATCTCCAGCTTCCCTGCAGTACTCTTACTATAAATTTTACCCTTAATAAAGCCTTTTTCAAATATATTATCTAAAGGTAAAATTGTGTATAAGAAGACATATCAAGAGTTTTCAAAGATCTGTAAGTAGTGATTACCCCCACACTACTTCTTTACATGCAATAATGATCTTTTCCAAAGAAAAGAAATGTTGCTATCATGGCTAAAGTGCTACAGCTGTCTTATTCATTGTAATGAACTACTTTAAATGAAGAGACTGATTTGTATGAATAAAGAAGTGTGTTTCAAGTGGCTCAGTTAATTTGTAGGTTTTCATTCTGGAATTAAATATTTCCTTCCTGTTGTACATAATTTGAGTCCCTTGAGAACCCTTGTTTTCTTCTGGTAGATCATACTCCTGCAAATATTAAATCCCTTGAAATACAGTAATGATACTGTTTTCATAAAATCAATTTGAAGAAATACCAAAGAGTAGTGGGCATAGTGGTGTTGGGTTGACAGTTGGACTTGATGATCTTAAAGGTTTTTTCCAACCTAAATGATTCTATGATTCTATGTAATATGATAGAACAGGAAAGAATACTAATATTTATTGTGTTGCAACTGAAGGTAAACGCTGACATTTCAGTGATGACCATTCTAAATTCGAGAGCTTCTGTGATATTGTTACAACTAAAAAATAAATGCTTAAGTAAATTTTTGTAAGTTAGAGGGAAAAAATATTTTAAATGTAAGAACAAGAGTATAACAGGGACATGTACATTTTGCTCTTCTTCCGTTCCTTTTATTTTATTTTATTTTTGCTAATGCTGTATGCTGCTTGTGATCAAAGGATGAAATCTGATTTCTTCCAGTATCCTGACTGTGTAGTTTCTACACCATGTTAAGAAAACAAACAAATAAATAGTCAGGCCACCTCCCCCCTCAAAGCCCTCACATTCTGCTAAAGACAACTGTCCCACTCTTTTTGCCTTTGGGAGAAACAGAATATAAAAAGATCCCAATGAAAAGGACAGTTTACAGTAGTGCTGAGTGAGAACTGAAGTAATGATTAATGTAGCAAACCCACCTCTCATCCACAGTGTTTCAAGACAAAAACCAGATAGGTGTGTGTCTAAAATGCTACATAAGTGCAAAGCAGTAGCTATAATTTTCAGTTTGGTATGGTAAGAATGAGTAGTGTGTTATCTTAAAATCTACTGCACACTTGCCAGATACAGGTGGATCTCTGGCTGAAAACAGAGCCCCAGGCTCCCAGTGCACAGACAGAGCTACACTCAGTGATTATCCAAGCTGTAGAGATCATGCTGGTAAAAATGTATAATATTGCTCCCCTTGCAGAAATATCTAGTTTGTATGCTCTGTGAACCATTGTAACAGGTATTATGGAGTTTAGCAATGAACTGACAAACAGTATCAGCGTACAAATTGACTTTTCAATACTATCAGAAGCTGTCCATGGAAATGTAAAAAAAAAAAAAAAAAAAAAAAAAAGGCACCTGAAGAAGTGCATTCACTCATTTGCTTTGGCAGTCTAAGGAACAGGATCTGGACTTTCACTTGTTTATTGTTGACTCTACATCTTTGTTCGCTTAATCTGTTAAAATTTAAGCATAGCCCAATAGTAATATATAATATTCTTATGTTTCTGTAAAGAAGACTGGGAAATTAGAAAAAGGTGGAATCAGAGGAGGAAAGGAACCGTTGTGGTTTAACCCAGCCAGCAACTAAGCACCATGCAGCTGCTCACTCACTCCGCCCCACCCAGTGGGATGGGGGAGAAAATTGGGAGAAGTAAAACTCATGGGTTGAGATAAGAGCGGTTTAATAGAACAGAAAAGGAGAAACTACTAATGATAATCATAACACTAATAAAATGACAACAGCAACAGTAAAAGGATTGGAATGTACAAATGATACACAGGGCAATTGCTTACCACCAGCTGATCGACGCCCAGCTAGTCCCTGAGCCGCGATTCCCTGCCCCCACTCCCCCCAGTTCCTATACTAGATGTGGGGTCACATGGTATGGAATACGCCATTGGCCAGTTTGGGTCAGGTGCCCTGGCTGTGTCCTGTGCCAACTTCTTGTGCCCTGGCTGGGCATGAGAAGCTGAAAAATCCTTGACTATAGTCTAAACACTACTGAGCAACAACTGAAAACATCAGTGTGTTATCAACATTCTTAGCAAACTGAACTCAAAACACAGCACTGTACCAACTACTAGGAAGACAGTTAACTCCATCCCAGCTGAAACCAGGACAGGAACAAAAAGATTAAAATGGAGCATTTCCAGTGCCTTTTGGTTTATAAATAACATTGAAATATGAAAATATTTGACAAAAATGTTTTGTTTAGTCTTACTTTCATTCCAGGTTACACTTCTAAAACCTCTCTAATAAAAATCTTTCTTTTGGATGAAAGATTATAAAAAATAATAATAATAAAAAGAAGAAAGCAGAGCAAACATGAGATTGCTACTTGAAGAGGGCTGAAGTTGATTTTCTTCCCTATTGTCAATGAACAGATGTTTGACACCCTAAAAGGTCCAACCTCGTTGTCACTGATTTGTATGCCTCTTGGAAGCCTCAGGAAAGTGGCCAAGGCAGACTGAGTGTCAAAGTGAACTACCTTTTACATCCTGGCTGCAATCACTCCAATTTAATGTTAAGATAAGTTGGCACAGCGAACTGGAGAAATCTAGTACTCGTAGGCGATATATGCCATGTGAATAAAAGACTTCAGTCCCTAGATTCCCAAAAACATTCTAGAAATGAAGTAAAACTAACTGACTTTCATTTCATGTGCATAGCTGTGTAAGCGTAAAATAATTGATTGGTAACAGTGGACTCTTCTTTCTTTTCTATTTTTTTTATTGAAGTGGAAGGAAACAGCTTCTACATAATGTAATATTTATATATCTTATATTTCTATGTCTTTACACACACACAAAATAAATGGATATGCCTGACTCAATTTTTATAGAACTTATGGGAAATAGTTATTCTGTCACAAATCATGTACATTCCATTAAGAGTGTCCTAGTGAAATTTAGCTGCAATTATTTTCACTGTTATTAGAATAAAATTAACTTTGTTCATGTTTGTAAACTGCCTACAATGATCTTTTTCATGAAATTAGTCTGATGGTACCTTTAGTAACTTGGATAAACTTGATGACTTGATCAGTCAATATCTTTCCAAAGCTCTAACAAGTTTTCTAAGCAATTCTATAGCAATAATATATTTTACATTCTTTTCAGTGCATTTATTAGCTCTTTTTGTTGCCTTTAGCTGCTAAAAATCTTTAGGGACATATTCATGAAATGTCTAGCTCTAAAGAGTAGTGTGAAAAGCGTTAAGATGGAGCACAGATATTGCATAATTAAATTGTTATTCTACTGCTGTATTAGATGAGATTTAGTTTTCTGCAATTTATAAAATTGTTCTGAAGTTGATAACACTAGGTAAAGAAAGAAACAAGAAAAAGTTTAATAACTGACTCAAATACTAAAGGGTATCAGTAATAGCAGCATGCAAAATAAGAAATGTAATAAAAAAAGAGCATAAAATATAGACTTAAATTTACAAAGGGGCATGCTTCCTTCTGTAGATGAAATTCATAAACTCATTTTTGCCACTAGTATTTAAATTAAGTAGTTCTAATTCTCCTTACCTCATTTTAATTATAAAATTTGTAAAAGTGCTTTTCTGTGTCTCAGAAATGGGTAACAAAGGCTTTTGAACTCTGAACTGTATTACCCATAGCATCAGCAAAACCAGTTATATTTATTGTCAGAATGTAACTCCAATTAATTTCTCACTTCATTCTTATTCTCCATCACATACTATACATAAGCTTTTATGCTATACATAGAGACTTGTTGGAAAAAGATTAAAACAAAAGCTTAAAGTATAAGTTAAGATGGTGTATATATTTCATATATTTGTTATGAAAGTCTTTAATTAAAAGCTTAGATTGACCATTTTTTCTCTTTCCTGAAACACCTCTTATTTTATAGGATAGAGATGATTGAATTACTATAAACTAGCATTTTGTTTTATTTACTGTTAAACCTGTATGCCCTTGACTATACAGAACACAAAAACTGAAGATAGAATTAGTAATTTACTCATGAGCTTTCATATTGTGTTCTGCTATATTAATTAAGCATAATTTACATCTGACATGACGATGATAAATATAATAATACGTAAATAACAAGAATTTTAAGAAAGAATGTGTGAGAAAGGGAAATAGATCTATGCTATTTGTTTCCTACACTTATTTGACTTGAACCACTACTTGAAACTAGAATGTTTTCAAGTTTCAGAAACTTAAACCTCTTTCTAAAGAAAAATAATCAGAAATAAAGCCAGGAAACCACAGAATAAGAGAATCACAAAATGGTTGAGATTGGAAGGCACCTCTGGAGGTCATCTAGTCCAACACTCCTGTTCAAGTACGGCCACCTAAAGGAGGTTGACCAAGGCCATGTCCAGAAGGATTTTGAAAATCTTGGAGGAGGGAGACTCCACATTCTCCCTGGGAAACCTGTGCCAGTGCTTGGTCACCGTCACAGTAAAGAAGTGTTTTCTGATGTTCAGAGGGAGCCTTCTGTTTTTCAGTTTGTACCCATTGCATCTTATCCTGTCACTGGAGACCACTGAAAAGAGCTTGGCTCCATCCTCTTTGCACCCTCCCTTCAGGTATTTGATAAGATCCCCCTGAGCCTTCTCTTCTCCAGGGTAAACAGTCGCAGATCTCTCAGCCCTTCCTCATATGTGACATGCTCCTGACTCTTAATCATCTTTGTGGCCCTTTACTGGACTCTTTTCATTATGTCCATTTCTCCCTTGTACTGAGGAGCCCAGAACTGGACACAGTGCTCCAGGTGTGGCCTCGCCAGTGCTGAGTAAAGAAAAGGGATCACGTCCTTCAGTCTACTAGCAACACTCCTTCTAATGCAGCCCAGGACAGCATTAGCTTTCTTTGCAGCAAGGACACATTGCTGGCTCATGTTCAACTTGGTGTCCACCAGGAGCCCCAGGCCCTTTTCTGCAAAGCCACTTTCTAGCAGATCGGCCACCAATATATACTGGTGCCTGGCATTATTCCTCTCCAGGTGCAGAACTTTGCACTTCTCCTTGCTGAATTGCATGGGGTTCCTTTCAGCCCTTTTCCCCAGACTGTCAACGTCCCTCTGGATGGCAGCACCACCCTCTGGCTTATGCGTCACTCCTCCGGGTTTGGTGTCATCTGTAAACTTGCTGAGGGTACACTCTACCCTATCACCCAGATCATTAATGAAGATGTTAAACAGGACTGGACTTAGTATTGACCCCTGGGGTACACTGCCAGCCTCCAACTAGACCTCTGGTTCTATCTGTTCAGACAGTTTTCAATCCATCTCTATGTCCAGCCCATACTTCATCAGCTTTTTTATGAGGATCTTATGGGAAACAGTGTTAAAAGCCTTAGTAAAGTCCAGGTAGACAATATCCACTGTTCTCCCTCCTCACCCACTGTGCCAGTCATTTTGTCATAGAAGTTTATCAAATTTCTCAAGCGTGGCTTCCCCTTGGTGAATCCACGAAGACTACTCCTGATTACTTTCTTGTCCTTTATAATAAAACTGATAACAATATCATGAACCACTAATAACATAGAAATGTTATGCAAGTATTTTGTAGACACAATTATCAATCTGTCTGTCTACCTACTTATCTATCTAAACATCTGTTTTGGGTCTGTGTGGTGGGGTTTTGGTAGTGGGGTAAGGGCCACAGGGCCGGCTGCTGCTGGCAGCTGCTGGCAGCTTCCCTGGCTGGGAGCCGGAGCCGCCTCTGGGAGAACAGATTCCAGAGGGGAAACCTGCTGGGAGTCGGGGGATCGGGATGGGAGAGGAATCCCTGTGCAGATCCCGAGGGCAGGGAGGAAGGAGGGGATGCCCCTGCAGCCCGTGGGGAGACCAGGCGGCAGGCTGTGTCCCCCCAGCCCACGGAGGGGAGCGGGGGAGCAGATGCCCACCTGCAGCCCGGGGAGAGAGGAGCCCACGCCGGAGCAGGGGGTGGAGGCCCCACAAGATGGCCACCGCTCCCTGGGAGCAGACTGGGACTGAGGGACTGTGGCCTGCGGGAGGGACCCACGCCCGGGCAGTTTGTGAGGAACTGCCGCTCGCGGGAAGGACTCATGTTGGAGAAGTCTGTGGAGGACTGTCTCCCGTGGGAGGGACCCCCTGGAGGAGCAGGGGAGGAGTGTGGAGTCCTCCTCCCCCTGAGGAGGAAGGAGCGGCAGAGACAAGGTATGACGGACTGACCCCATTCCAGAGGGAGAGAGAACCAGGAGTGGGGGTGAGCTGGGACGGAGGGAGGGCTGGGGGAAGGGGTGCTAAGACTGGGTAGACTTCTCAGTGTCCTTGTTTTGGTTAGTTTGGTAATACATTAAATTAATTTTGTTTATTCCCCAAGTTGAGCCTGTCTTTTGCCCGTGACCATACGTGGTGAGCGATCCCTCCCTGTCCTTGTCTCGACCCACGAGCGTTTCTTTATATTTTCTGCTCCTCATCCCACCAGGGCCGGGGTGGGGAGGAGTAAGCAAGCAGCTTCCTGGTTTGTTACCAGCTGGGCTTAAACCACAACAGCATCTAACATCATACTCTTATCTATATTATGGCTATTATATAACTATATAGGGTTCTTGACCTCTCTCAATTAGACCAACTCCTAATATTTTGAGCAACTTAAGATGTAATCCATTTCTCAAAAGAATAACAAACATCTTTTCAATATTTAATTTTATTTTTGCATCTCTCTCACATATATGCACTGTAGGAAAGCCTTTTTAGAATGTAATTAGATTGTTGGTTGCCTGTTTTTAAAATAGCTTTTTTTCTTCCAACCATTTACTGTAACTCAAGGTATTACATTAAGATATGTACTTGTGTGCATCTCAGAAGTAGTAACCTGTCCCCCTGTGTGGAATAAATATTCCATCCAGTTGATACATCTGTGTTTTGAGCAATTCCAAACAATATTTATTCTCTTATGCTGCTGCTCTACAGAGTAATGCTGAAATCTTTTTTACTTTGCAAAGTCTTTTCTGATTAGAGCCTCTCCCTTTTGAAAGTTTTTGCAAACTAGATCTGTTTCCTGAAAATACAGATATCCACGCATAAGATATTGATAAGATATAGAATCACTTCTGTTATTTGGCATTTGCAAACTTCTCTTCACAATTTTCAGGTTTATTTTTTCTTCAGCTTCTTCCTATTAGTCTGATGATTGCTAATCCAGTTCACTGGGAAATCATCTACTTTTACCTTTATCTATTTTAATTTGAATCACTGTCTCATATGCTTTTGTCTTGCAGCCTGGGAATTACAATTTGCTTTTAGTATTTTATTTCAAAATCTTTAGAAGCCTTATTTTAATCTGATCTTTTCTGCTTGTAGCAAAGTGGGCACATGCTCTCCAGAATTTCATGTTTGACTCAGTTTCCTCAGATTGTGTGATGTTTTTCAGATTTTTGTATTCTTACTATCATATTCAAATTTCAAACTTCATCAGGACAGTTTTAGAAATGGTTTGTCCTTCTTCACTTTGCTTTAAGTTTTTAAACAAGTCTGATCTATAAATATAGATATTTTTTAAAACTCCTCTTTTGCTCATTGTTCTTTTTAACACTTCTGCTTGCTATTACAGAAAGACAAAAGTTTGTACTGGAAACTGCAGTGACATTTCCAGAAGCCTGTGTGCATTGTTTTATCTCCTTGTTTTCACTCACTACCCTTTCTTATCTATTCTTGTGTTTCTAGATGTCTTCTTCAGTTTCTTCCTGCCCTCCTAATGGCATGTGACATTTATATGATAATTTCTGAGACTCTGAATTACAAAGACAACCACTGAACTGAAAAGACAAGTAGCAAACATTGTCTATGTAGTGTGTCTGTAAGACAAGTGACAAACAATGCCTAGGTAGTAGTTCTGTGTAAAAGACACTAGGCTCTACTTCGAGGATAAGCCATATTAGCATTAACTTAGTAATTAAAATCATTGCATAGGATAGGCAGTTTCATATTTAAGCTTTTCTTAGCCTCAGGGAATATTAAGATATTCCATCAAAATGCACTGACTCTTGATATGTATATGATGGGGTGGTTCTTTGCAAAGGTTTTCCCTTCCACCTGGGTCAAACATAGCATCTGTGTCTAGAAAAAATCAGTCTCATCTAGTGGACCCTATTCACAACACTCTGCCAGTATCACTTGTGTTCTCTGAGAATTTTAACAGAGCATCTTTTTACTCTGCCCGGCCTCATATGAGTCACTTGATATACAATCAGACCCTGACCACAGAAATCTGACAACTGGCCAGTCATTGGTGGCCCACTACTCATGTTACCAATATTTGATAAAAATTAGAATTTAACATTAGTCAGGCTTAGTTAAAAGGGAAAAAGACTGTGGAATATAGGAGTTTGAAGCTTGCAATAGTTATAGAAACCTAGGAACATACAAAATGTGCAGTAAGGAATTAAAAAAGAATAAGTATTGTCTTAGATCAGTTAACCATAGAAATTTAGATAGATTTGTTAGATTGTAGTGTTTTGCTTTAAAGAGCAAAGAGAGAGATCATTATGGACCTTAGCTTTGTGGTTTAGAAACCCTACTTTGATCAAAAGACCAGTTAATGGGATAAGTAAGATTAACCAATGGATGTCATAGTATAAGAATATTGATGAGGTGATGTAACTGGGGACCAATCACTAGAAAAGTTAAATTTAAGAATTAACATTGAATGTACTTTTATGTAAGTGGTAAAATTGTACTGCGCAGAATCATATGAGAAAGGTCAACTATCGGACAAGGTGAGGAAGACTATGGAAGACCACCAGAGGGCTTATGAAGACCACCAGAGACTTCACTACACCTGTGTAAAAGGACATTTACATATGCTAATGATCTTTCAGACAATTGATGATTATGTATGATATTTCCCAGAAATCTAGTGAATATGTATGACAGGTGTATATTTAACCTGCATGATTAAATCAGACCGGTGCACACACTAGGTGGAGTGATCCCCTGTGTGCCCAGCGCTGCAATAAAGGAGTGCCTCTTCTTAACTTCTCATTGCTCTTATGGAGTTTTATTCCGGATTTCGGCAACACTCAGTCAGAGTGGTAATGAATATGGATCTTAGGGGGATCTTACTTGGGAAATGCAAACTCATTGGTTTCTAAATACATATGAATCAAAAACTTAAAGATGTAACATTTTGGCCAAATATGGCATATTTCACAGAGACTAGGAAACACATACCTCTGAAAAAATGCCACTGTGTTAAAGATACTTCAGATCAGAAGGATGTCACATCTCCACCAAGGTTGCCAGTTTGGTTTTCTGTTTGCCTTCTTTATTATTAATTTCTTTTTTGCTAACAACAAAAACCTCAGGTCTTTTTTTCAGAATCAGATGTACCATTTTTTTTAATACATTTTCCTCTTTTCATTGCCTATCGTGCAAATGAAAGCACAGAAACAAACAAAAATCCACTTGTTGAAGGATATATGTCTTGAAGGATATCAGATCTGATGGATAGTTTTAAAATTACAAGACTGTAAAAATTGTCTTAATGTGAGAAACACATGGGAATCCTAGTAACTGTTAGCATTACAAGCTCTGTGAAATTCTTTTAAAGGGGTTAGGCACAATACAAAATTAAGAATTTAATTAAAAAGTGTTTTCATTTTTAATTATCTGGTATTATCATTTATTAAATCATTTCAGAAGCATAGAATGGTTTAGTTTGGAAGGGACCTTTAAAGATCATCTAATTCCAACCTCCCTGCCATGGGCAGGGACATCATTCACTAGGTCAGGTTGCTCAAAGCCCCATCCAACCTGACTTTGAACACTTCCAGGGATAGGTCATCCACAACTTCTCTGGGAAGCTTATTCCAGTGTCTCACCACCTTCACCGTAAACAATTTCTTCCTTATATCTAATCTAAAGCTATCTTCTTTTAGCTTAACACCATTACCCCATGTCCTGTCACTACAGACCCTTGTAAAAGACCCATCTTTCCTATAAGCCTCCTTTAAGTATTGAAAGGCTGCAATAAGGTCTCCCCAGGGTTTTCTCTTCTCCAGGCTTAACAACCCCAACCCTCTCAACCTTTCTTCATAGGAGAGGTGTACCAGCCCTCTGATCATTTGCATGGTCCCACTTCTCAAGCCTGTCAAGGTCCTTCTGGATGGCATCCCTTTCCTCTAGTGAATCAGCTGCACCAGTTAGCTTGGTGTCATCTGCAAACTTGCTGAGGATGCACTCAATCCCAATGTCTATATCCTTAGTAAAGATATTGAACAGTACCAGTTCCAGTACAGATCCTTGAGGGACACCAGTTGCTCCTGATCTCCATGTGGACATTGAGCCATTGACTGCAACTCTTGATGTGGCCATCCAGACAATTCCATCAAACCCATATCTCTCCAATTTAGTGACAGGGAATATTGTGTGGGACTGTGTCAAAGGCTTTACAGAAGTCAAGACAGATGACAGCAGTATCTCTTTCCTTACCCACCAATGAAGTCACTCTGTTGGAGCGGCGGAGGAATGCACATAAGTCGACCCAATATGAGTGATAAAAGTGATTCAACTTTATTTGCACGGATAGCTCATATTTATACAGTTTGCGATAATTATGCCTACTAGTCCTAATATGATTGGTACATTGCTAATGTTTATTCATTACTAAAACACACCCACTTGTGGTTCGCAGCTATGCGTGTTCCATAACTTTCTCATGGGAACTTCTTCAAAAGTTACTTATGAAGTTATGCCAAGGTCACACCGTCCCTGTCTTTCTCCTGATAACAGCGAGACCAGCTGTTGTTTTTCTCCCGATATCAGTAAAGCCAGCTATTTTCGGCCAAGGCCTAGTCTTGCTGCTCAGGCTGACATTCTTTCACACAGAACTCTGCTCGCACAACTTTTCTATAGACCCATGTCCTTTTTCATCAAGCCAATTCCCAACATCACTCCATCGTAGAAGGCCACTAGGTTAGTCAGGCATGATTTGCCTTTGGTGAAGCCATGCTGGCTGTTTCTAATCACCTCCCTATCATCCATGTGCTGTGACCTAGCTTCCCATAGGATCTGGGCACAGAGGTGAGACTGACTGGTCAATAGTTCTCAGGGTTCTTGTTTTTACCCTTTTTAGAAATGGGTGTGATGCTTCCCTTTTTCCAGTCACTGCTGACTGCCTGACTGACTTTTCAAATATGATGGAGAATGGCTTAGCAACTACGTCTGCCAGTTCCCTCAGTACCCTGGGATGCATCTCATTAGGTCCTATGGACTAATGTAGGTCCCATGGACTAATATAAGTCCCATGGACTTGGATCTGCTAATCAAGCAAATCCAATTTAAATTAAAAAAAACCCCACACAATAAAACACATAATTAAATATTTTAAAAATATCTATTTAACTTAGGCTTGGTAACCAACAGGATATGGAAATCCACACGGTATTAAGAAATACAACATTAATGACTGTAGAATTCAGTGTAAACCTTGTACAGTATAATCAAACAAAAATGTGATTTCATACTGAAAATACTAAGCAGTAACATCCAGATAGTACAAAACCACTGAAGAGAGCTTTAACTGGGGTGAATCATGAACAAAATATTTCCATTTTCATATAATATAATAAAATAGCCTGAAGACTTATTTAACAGTTTCTCACAGTTTCATGTCATGAGTTTGTGGTGGGTTAATATTGGCTAACGGCCAAATGCCCACCCAGCTGCTCACTCATTTACCCTCCTCAGTAGGATAGGGGGAGAAAATAGGGTGAGAAAGCTCATGGTCAGAATAAAGACAGCAAGATTTCATGTGTCATGGGCAAACCAGACTCACCCTGGGGAAAATTAATTTAATTTCTTGCCAATAAAATAGATTGAAGTAGTGTGAAACAAAAAGACAAATATTAAAACAACACCTTTCCTCTCCCCTTTCCCATGCCCAGCTTCACTCCCTCATTCCCAACTCCTTTTTCCCCCTGAACAGCACAAGAGGAATGGGAAGTTATGGTCAGTAAATAGCAATTATTCTCTGTCGCTCTTTCCTCTTCTCACTTTTCCCCTGCTCTGGTATGGGTTTCCCACAGCCTGCAATCCTTCATGAAAAAAAAAATCCTGGCTCTTGCATAGGCTGCTGTTCCTGTCAGGAAAACTGCTCCAACATGGGCTCTCCACAAGCTACAGGGCAGTATCTGCTCCAGCACTATGGACCATCAACTCTTCCTCTTCCTTATCTGACCTTCATGTTCCCTCTGCCACTTCTCACTACTTTTGTTCCTTCCTTCTCTCTCTGTCCAGCATTTTTTGCTCTTTCTTAAATATCTTTTCCCTAAGGTGATCCCTCTGCTGTTTCACATACTCTACCCCACCCCCAAATGAAAATATGAAATATGAAATGAATATGAAAATATTCTTCACAGATATTCTGAAGCACAGATTTTCACATATATTCCTCCAGGTAATATAATGAGTTAAAAATCAAGACTTGTCACTTATGTTTTATTGTATATAATAATATATATTTCAAATACTTTTTTAAAATTTCCTCATGGTAAATGTTAGAAAAAGGGGTTATATGAGAACAGTCAGTAAAATGGTATTTTAATTCACACAATTCTGATGGAACTGCAACTGTTCCTAGGAGAGGAAGGAAACAGAGGTGTGCATATTGCTAGTCAAAGCAAAGCAGTACTTAATTTTCTCCTTTCTCTATCACAGTTTGAGTATCATAGAAAAGGGCAGTGTTGTTTTCTTCTGAATTTGTTACAACCTATCACCTGAGAGTCTTTATAAAACACACAGGTGTGGTACATCAGCAGTGCAGAACAAATCTATTTCCAAATTAAGGTATTCCAGAGAAAAAAAAATAAGGATTTTAAAGCTATGAATGGGAAATGTACTGTATTTATGTTATGCTTTAGATGAACATAGTTTTTAAAGACCTGGTAATGCTGTGACTATATGAAGAGCAAAGGACAGTGTACTGAAAGGGAATGTGATCAGTCTATTACAAGAGATGCTGAGGATCTGAGTACAAGCTTCACTATATTCATCCAAGTTTTCAAAACAAATAAGGAACCAAAGGGATATAAGCCACAAAATAGTTTTTTCTACCTTTTGCATTTGATCTTGTTTGGTCTTCCACATTTTGCTCACTTGATAGATAATTTCATCTTCTAAATCTCCAAATAGCTGTTCCTTTGCGTAGTAGGTGAACAACAGTAGCCAGTGACAGTGATGATAACTCATGCAATGATCAGTTGCTCTGTAGTTAAGGTGTTCACACAGTTGATATTGAGTGGCTGCCCCCTTCAAAGTTAATCAATGGCTGAAAACTCAAGTTCTCATTTATTTACCCTTGCAAGGTAGTCATGGTTATTTGTAACTTTCTACAGGCCTTGCCATCTTCAAAGTAGCAGGGCTGTGGGAATTTGGGAAGTATGATGTCTGGGATTAGAGTAGCCAAAGTAGAATATTAGAATTAACTTACATCTTGGTTGTGTGGATGAAGAAAGTGGAATGGCCCATGTAAAAAGATAGCAGACAAACAGTGGTGTGTTCTAGTGAGGTACATATGAAGATAAGAGTTTGATGAGAGGACTATAGGTTTGAAAGTCTTAGGAACAGAGGAGAAAGAGGTAGTATATAGCAAATGTAAGATAACATATTTATGAAAAGAGTTATATTTTTGTGGAGATTGTCAGAGAAAGTATGTGGTTTGCTGTTCCTAGGTTAAAATCTTTAGTAATACATGCAATTGTTTGTGTTTGTCATTATCAGGACAATATGCCATCCCGAAATACTATACTTTGCAAAAAGCTTGAAGAAACAAATATCCTAAAAGCAGAGTATACTATACAAGAACAGCAACTTGTCATGCATGTAGATGTTTCATAAATTCTTTGAGAAGCATGTATGTGTAATTTGCCTTAAGATTCAAATAACCCACATGGCTGAATTCTGCAACTGTGTATCCTGAGGTAAGAATCAAAGAGATTATTTTAGTATCTTTTTTTTCCAAGGGCCTAGGATGAGAGGCATGCATTTGCTGTTACTACTTCAGAGGCCTGAACACTTACCATTATGAAGGACTACAGTATATGAAAGGGAATTCCATCAAGCAGTTGTGCTATTTGTAATGGAGTTCATCTATTTTTAATCATTACTTTCTCTGTTAGGGTATGCTATACAAAATGTTCTACATATACAACAATGGCTTTGCTTATGACAAAAAATCAAGACACTCCTAAGGTTTCTAAGAAAATTTTTGGCTCAGAAAAGGCTTAACCTTCCTGTTCCAATGTTCAGTTAACAATCTTCCTTTTCACTGAGAGTTGCTCACTATTCAACAGTTTTCAAAGATAAACTACTCTTTTCAGAGTAGCCAAAATAAAAACTGTGAATCCCAGCAGTATTTTTTTATTGGAAAAATTTTTATCATAATTGCTGTACTTACATATATTTTCACAAGCAGAGCGATGACTTTATGTACTGTTTTGTCCTGAACATGTCAAGAAGGTTTGCACTGCAGAATGATTCATATTGACTAGTTTTATCTGCTTGGGTATTTTTTTAAACTATAGAAAAGAAAGATTTTGTAACCAAAACTCAAGCCATATGAAATACAAGCATGAAAAACTACTTGAGTTTAATACTGCAGATTGCTTTGGTATAATTACACATGGAAGCATCATCTTGGAATAATATTACTGTTAATTTAGGGATTCTTTGAGTCTTTGAAAGGAAGATATTTTTGTTTTATTTTAATTCTTTTGTTTGATTCCCTGTTTTTTCCAAGAGTGCTTGTAACTTACTTTCTCTGCCTCACACAGCGATAGTATAAATTATAGTTGTATCTTTTGTAGTCTGATATTATCAAGTCATTGTTTGCTCTTAATTAACTGAAGATCCTGATAATATCTTTACTAGGAGAAAATTAAGATATGGGTAAAGTTCTTGATATTGTCATTGATTTTAATATATAACAAAAATGAAAATAGATAAGAAGGGTTTTTTTAAAAAAAGGCAGAAAGATTAAATAAGTTATATTTCCAGAAATATTGTATCTAAAATTATAAGATTTCTTCACCTTGCTATGGTCAAAACTGCATTTCACAGCATCTACTTTACCTTTGAAATTGAAATTATCTTCGATTATAACATTCATTTGTTTTGGCCGGGTTATTGGCAAACTTAATAAATGAGATAGCCTGGTAATTAGTGCTGGAGCTTGGATTTGTATTTGACTTCTTAGTCATTGACCATTTCTTCAAAGAATGATTCATGGATTCTGCCACTAGAATACAACTTCTCAAGGGAAAGTTCTAGGCTGGGCCAGAGTTCACTGAACTATCCAAAGAAATATACAGTGGTCCTTAAGCAAGAGGAACTTTAGCTTTTCAGGCCCTCGATCTTCAGGATCTTGACACTGTCAAACCTGATCACATTTTCCTGTTAGAGTTAATATTGTTAAAAGAAGGGCTTTTTTTTAGCCTTTATTTCTGGTTTGGAGTGAGGAGAAAGGGAAGGAATTTCTCATTCCATTTTCCCCATTTGTTTGTTATCACAGTTTCAAAATTTATGAATTGTTGGATAACTTTTTTAAGAATTCACTCTTTCCATTCAGGAAGTATGTCTGGCATTAAAAGATCCTCCTTGCATCAAAAAACTTCAAGTGTTTTAGTAATTTTAAGGACACAAGCAGATGTCTCTTGAACGAAGTGATATTATTGGAAAAGTAGCTCACTTTGGCAGAAACAAAGTCCTCACCATTATCAAGACACTGGTAGCACAATTATGTTTCTGTTATTTTCCATACTACTACCTGCATAGGAATTTTATTAGTAGGTAAAGATAATACTTTACTTCTCATAAGTTATCAGATGTATGAGAAATTAGAATCCTGGCATGACTATGTTAAGAATATATGATTAAGATATGCATAAAGGCAATAAATGATAGGGCTTATGACTATAGAGGAAAAGGTGATTATGGCAAAAAGCATGATAAAAAGTTTTGTGTTGCAGCAAAGGTAAAGCTAGTACTTCCAAAAGAAGCAAAATTCAGAATCTGCATGCTGATGAAAGCTGAAACACATTCAGAAAATAAATAATCCAATGATAAGAAAAAATGACAAAATGCCATAATGAAAAGGTAATTAGCACTGATAACATTTTAAGTAAAAGTGGGTCCATGTGAACCTCATGAAGTTCAAGAAGGCCAAGTGCAAGGTCCTGCACCGGGGTTGGGGAAAGACCAGTATCAAAACAGACTGGGGGATGAATGGATTGAGAGCCACCCTGCAGAGAATGACTTGGGTAAACTGATGGATGAAATCTTGACATGAGCCAGCAATGTGCATTTGGAGCCCAGAAAGCCAATCATATCCTGGGCTGTATAGAAAGAAGCGTGGCCAGCAGGTCAAGGAAGGTGTCACGGATTCTGATTTAGTATCCTGCTGGCTAGGCCAATTTGTCACAGATGAGTGACAAATGCACCTGTAAGAGACTGTGTTGGTTCTGCTGACTCGACGTCGCTGCTGCCTCGACATCCTGTTGTTGTGGGGGAGTGCTCAGAAGACGTCCCCGAAGAAAGCCACCACATCTGTGCCTGCTGAGCTGTGCCTGCCCACAAGCAAGGTGAGAAACCACCACGAGCACCTGGGCATGCACCCATGGAGGAACTGGGGGCGGCACACAGGATAATGAGTTCTGAAGAAAGAGGTGGACTTTTCGAAGAAGTGATGGGGGACTGGGATGATAAAAGAACCGCGTACTCCCCTCTCGCGTGTGTGTGTGAACAACTTGGACTGGGAAGTCATCCGAAAGACTGTAACACCTGGAGAGGCATTGGACTGGCAGCAGAAGGACCCGACCCTCCAACATCGGCATCGGAACCGGCTCAGCAGAACGTTGCTGGATTCGTGGTGGTGGTAACTAGTCTCGCTACCTCTCTCCCGTTCTTTTGCTTAGGTCTGCCTTTTCTTTTCCTTCTTCCTCACTTTGTTCTATCGCAGTTGTTGGTTGTTGTAGGAAATAAAAGTTGTAAGGTTGTACAGCATTTGACCTCGTTTGTGTCTTAATCTCGCTCTCGGGATCATTTAGCAACCCTCCCCGATATTGGGTCGGGACATTTTAATTGGTGTCAGAAGCGGGATCCCTAGAGATGAGAGTGCTGTACTAATTCGTTGTTGAAGTCTTGGGTTAGTGTGTGGCTTTGAGGTTTTGCTCTTGAGAGTGAGAAGGGGGGAAATCCGGAACTATTGTGAGACCCTCTCAAGACGTTGCCCTCTTCTAGTGGTGTTGATCTGTGACTGGATAATGTGCCCTTCTGAGAGGAAGACCCTGTCAGAACGCCGACCTCTTGACTTGCGTTAGATAAAATGGATGTTCGGGAAAATGTTGGTGTGATTGATTCTGTGCCCTCGCGGGTTGAAGGAATAGAAAAACTATATGATCTTTTAGAGGACTACCGATCTTGCCCCTTAGTCCAGGGACAAGATTGGGCGAAAAACCACTGGTTTCAACCACAGAGCGTGGTGGATCAGATAAGAATCTTACAGAAGGAAGCTAAGGTTAAGAAAGGAAAGGGAAAAGCTATAATTTGTGCGGTACTGGGAGCGAGTCTGGCAGCCGCGATGGAAGAGAGGAAGCAGAAGTCTGGTCAAGGTGATATGATCAGAAGTCTGCAGGAACAGTTGCAAGAAAGTAAACAGTTTCTGGAGGAGGAAAGGAACCTTGTTAAGGTTTTAACAAGAGAACTGAAGAAGTACATGATGAGAGAGACAAAGAGAGAGACGGAGGTAGAGACGCTGCCTTCGGAAAAAAGGACACAACAAATCTATCCTCAGGGGGATTTGCAAAGGGCAAAGGAGACCATAGAGAGCTGTCCCCATGTGTGTCCAGTGATTAAAACAGAGTATGTGTATGAGGACAGTAGCGATGACCGTCCCCAGGTTATCACTAAAGAAGCCCCATACACAGCAACTGAATTAGCAAAATTGAGGAAAGATTTTTCAAGGATGGCAAAGGAATCTGAGACAGAGTATGTGTGGAGAGTGTCTTTGACAGGAGGAGATGGAATCTTATTGTCAGAGAAAGAAGCAGAAGGATATTGGGGTCCAGGTGTGTTTCTAACAACTGGCGATCACCGGGCCCCATGGTCACTGACTCAGAGAGCTGCGTACTGGGCTGGAGGGCTGAACGCCATGGAAAGGGGAGATCCCCTTGCCATAACCGGTACGGTGGATCAGCTGGTAGAAAGTGTGCAAAAGGCGGCATGCATCCAGATGATGTATGACCGGGAGCTCAAGCCCCATCAGGGCTCCCCGATGACGCTGCCTGTGGTCCCAGAGAGGATGAGCATCCTAATACGGGGGCTCCCCGACTCTCTGAGACCAGTTGGGATCCAACTGCGAGGGACAATTCTAAATACCCTCAATGGAGAAAGGTCTAGGTCCACTCTGGAGGGGAGAATGTCCCCCGACCATCGGCGGCCAGGGAGAAAAGTGTGGACATGGGGAGAGGTAGCTCAGGAATTGATTGATTTTGAGAGAAAATTTGGCCCTGTTAGTGGACCATCTCAAAGAACTGAAAACAAGATTGTACGGCGACTTAGTGGGCGGCTATTAGCCCCTGGAAGACAGCGGCCCCTAAGTCGACAGGCACTGTGGCAACTAGGGCTTCAGAAAGGCATTCAGCGGGACTTGATGGATGGGCTCTCGACCCAAAGATTGGAAGAGCTTGTGCAGAACTGGTCAGGGCAAAAGGCCGTCTCCAAACCAACTCCTAGTGCCCCACCCTTGATAAACCCTGAGAACGAGTCAACTAAGGAGGAGAAGTTGGCGGGAAACTTAGATCCTCCGCTCCCAGAAGATGAGGTGGGAGACAGAGGGTGGATGTTTGTTAGGCAACTCACCTGCAATACAAAAGGAGATTCACTGATTACTATCGCTGTAGGACCAAAGAAAAGACCGGTGACCTTTTTAATTGATACTGGGGCACAAATTACCGTGCTAAGGAGGACTGAAGCAGAACAATGTGGGATTTTGGCCCCATTTAAAAGTCTGATTGTCTTAAATGCTTTTGGGAAAACCCAATCCGTGCCTATGACTCTGGCAACCCTATGGTTACCAGGGGAAGAAAACCCGGTCAATACCATGGTGGCCGTAGGATCTTTCCAGATGAACCTTTTAGGTATAGATGTTTTGAAGGGTAGACAGTGGCACGACACCCAGGGAAACTCATGGTCTTTCGGTGTCCCTCAGATTAGGCAGTTAGCTGAAACATCCTGCCTGGAGGTGCATCCATTGCAAGAGGCACCTACCCTTCTCCCTTCCAAGCTGACAAATGTTAAACCCTATCCAGTGCCTCTAGGAGCAAGAGAAGGAATTACACCAGTTCTGGAGGATTTAAAGAAACAAGGGGTTGTAGTTCCCATAAAAGCAGAGGACCAATATATAGATGATGCGCTCATAGGAGGAAAGCAGGTAGAAGAAGTTAGAGAAGCCCAGAATGACATGTTGACAATTCCACCTGAGAAAATCCAAACCCCTTCAAGTGAGGTAAAGTTTTTAGGAATCTGGTGGAAGGGAGGCATGATCCCACCGGATACCCTTTCCTCTCTCGATCAGACCCAGAAGCCAAAGTCAAAGAAAGACTTACAGCATGCACTAGAATTGCTTGTGTTTTGGAAAAAACACATTCCTGACTTCACAATTATTGCTAGATCCCTGTACGACTTGCTGCGAAAGAGAGCTCAGTGGGAATGGACTCAGGTCCATGACGAAGCTTTACAATTGTTGGTGTTTGAAGTGAATGCCTATCAGGCCCTTGGTCCCATTCAGAAAGGCCCAGAGGGACCTGTTCGGCCCATTGTGTTTTATTCTTGCAGCTTTAAAGATGCCAAAAAAAGGTATACAACTTGGGAAAAGAGTCTATTTGTAGTTAGTTTAGCTCTGAGAGAAGCTGAGCGGAGCATCCAGCAACAATCTATAGTGCTTAGAGGTCCAATGAAAGTGATCAAAGCAGTTTTGGCAGGAACTCCAGCCCCTGACGGGGTGGCCCGGAGAGCCTCTGTACAAAAGTGGTATTCACACATAGAACACTACTGTGGAATCTTCTCCGTATCAGAAGGAGCTGCAAAAGTGTTAAATATACAAGACAAGGTGAACTCAGATAGAGACACCTCCGAGCTTTTGCCTGTAATAGAAGTAGCTCCTCCGTTTTCTGGACAATTGCAAAATGTCTGGTTCACGGATGCCCCGTTGAAGCGAGAGGGAAAACTTTGGAAATATCGAGCTGTGGCACTTCGAATAGATACCAAGGAACAGATCATCACTGAAGGGATAGGCAGTGCACAAGTAGGAGAACTAATTGCTGTGTGGAGCATCTTCCAGCACGAGGCTCAATCTGCTTCTTCTGTCTATATCTATACTGATTCTTATGCTGTGTTTAAGGGCTGCACTGAGTGGCTCCCATTCTGGGGACAAAATGGGTGGGAGGTCAATAGGATACCTGTATGGCAAAAGGAAAAATAGCAAGATATTCTTACCATTGCCAGACAAGGAAAATTTGCAGTAGCCTGGGTAGCATCTCACCAACCAGATGATGCCCCGGTGAGCCAATGGAATGCTAAAGTGGATGAGCTGGCCTGGCTAGCCCTCCTACAAAACACCCAGATAGTGGAAAATTGGGAACGCCTGTTAGAATGGCTACATGTAAAGCGGCAACATTCAGGAGTCAAAGACCTCTATTGTGAAGCACACACCCGAGGGTGGCCAGTTACCAGAGAAGAATGTAAAACCTGTTTGTCTTCCTGCGAACAGTGCCGCATCCGTTTGGACAGACACCCACTGGAGGGTGACCCCCTGCATTTGAGAGAGGCAAAAGATGCCTGTGGAAAAATTCATAAGATTGATACTAACCCGAGAAGCGAAGTTGTTCTTGTTTCACTTTCAGGAAGAAGCAAGCGACACAGACGTGCCCACAGAAAAAGAGAAGCAGACACGATGTTATTTCTAATTATGTTATGTTGGAGATTTACCTATGAAGGTGAAGGGAAGCCAATTCCCCCACCTCCCCTTATCCCATATGATTCCTATAAGGAGAACGAATCTGTTTTGTTAGAAAGTAGCCCATGTCCCCATCCAAACATGGAACGTTTGGGACAGTGATCCATGATCTTGGTTACCTGGAGCACCATGGGTAAAACAGCTTCTGTTTTACCTGTTGTGTGCATTTGACGCTTTGATGTTTGTGCCATGTGCTATTCCTTGTCGTATCGAATATGCAATTTGTACCTGTTGCTTCGCCTAACGGTGTAAAGCAGATTTGTGTTGTTCGCCAATCAAAACGCGCGACTGTATCAATCGTTTAGGCACATGTGCTCTGGGCTAGGGCGTGGAACTGCGTGAGCACTCCTTCACACACAGGTTAGTCAGACCACCATATTTTTTTTTTGACTCCGCAGTTATCCAAAATGCATGCTTTTCTTATAATTAACTTTGCGACAGTTGTTTTGTTAGCCATCTCTATATGTATGTCTTGGTCTTGTAAGTGTCCCGGGTGGTTTTGGAACTTTGTGGCGGTTGTTTTGTTGGCCTTTGCTACGTTTCTCCTTGTTGTATGTATGTGTTGGTTTTGTAAGGGTCCGCATCAACCATCTTGTAATTGTACTTGTTTGTGTGGACCACCGTCTTCTGCCCCTCCCCGTTCTGAAAGCGTAGGCCCGGACGGGGACATTTCTCAGTAGATACTGTTATCATTGTTATTATCTTAATATGTGTTTAAATAGAATAGTGGTTAACTATTATTTTATAAGATTATTGTTTGTTTACTTTTGTATTGATTCCATTTTGGGAGAGGAGTTTAGGCCCAAGCAGCGCATGCGCCTTAGGCGCATGCGGACTCAACACCAACAGACAGCGTGGGCCGCTAGGACTGAGACTATTTTGTAGCATACTGCCGGCAAAATGATGGAGTATGACTACGTGTTCACGTTGATTCCAATTTACTATATAGCCTTTGCTTTATTAGCAGTTATCTTAATAGTTCTCTTAATACTTCTCTTTTGTACTTGTAATTGTTCATGCGAATGGCCATAGTTTTTTTTTGTTGACTCTCTGTAACCTTGCAATGTGTTTTGATATTGTAGAATTAGTTCAGATTAGAATAACAGTTGATGTTAAGTAGATGTTGTTAGTTATTGGATGTTGTTGTTTACCTGTCTAAAAATTGTTACAATTGTTATAATAAGCATTGTAGTCTTTAGTATTATGAGAGTTAGCTAAATTCATAGGAGTTGATTGTTATGGTATTGTAGTAACATGGAATTTCTTGTTTTGTTGTATTATGGAAATCTGTTATATCATTGTAGCATGCAGCTTTTCCCTCTTTCTCTCTCTATACCTTTACTTTCTTTCCACCACGAGGACAGCAATGTCGAGCCACGGGTTGGATGTAAGAGACTGTGTTGGTTCTGCTGCCTCGACGTCGCTGCTGCCTCGACATCCTGTTGTTGTGGGGGAGTGCGCACAAGATGTCCCCGAAGAAAGCCACCACATCTGTGCCTGCTGAGCTGTGCCTGCCCACAAGCAAGGTGAGAAACCACCACGAGCACCTGGGCATGCGCCCATGGAGGAACTGGGGGCGGCACACAGGATAATGAGTTCTGAAGAAAGAGGTGGACTTTTCGAAGAAGTGATGGGGGACTGGGATGATAAAAGAACCGCGTACTCCCCTCTCGCGTGTGTGTGTGAACAACTTGGACTGGGAAGTCATCCGAAAGACTGTAACACCTGGAGAGGCATTGGACTGGCAGCAGAAGGACCCGACCCTCCAACATCGGCATCGGAACCGGCTCAGCAGAACGTTGCTGGATTCGTGGTGGTGGTAACTAGTCTCGCTACCTCTCTCCCATTCTTTTGCTTAGGTCTGCCTTTTCTTTTCCTTCTTCCTCACTTTGTTCTATCGCAGTTGTTGGTTGTTGTAGGAAATAAAAGTTGTAAGGTTATACAGCATTTGACCTCGTTTGTGTCTTAATCTCGCTCTCGGGATCATTTAGCAACCCTCCCCGATATTGGGTTGGGACAGCACCTCACTCAAAAGAGAGAAGCAGCAATACAGTTTACTGAGGTGAAATAACAATTTGACAGATTTCAATAAATTTGATGGAATTTAACAAAGCTTAACAGTGGTTTACCAAGATTCAATAAATTTGAGGGCAAGTTTCACTGTATTAATTACTGCATGGAAAAAACATACAAAGGAATATTGAGTTAGAGTCAAGTTAGAATGATTCACACAATGACCGGAGATACAAAAGGGTAAGGAAGACCCATCAGTTGAGTCACGAGGTTCACAGTGGACCACCTTGATTTCTAAACTCCTTATGGAGCCTAGGTGTGGCTAGGTCCAATCTTAGTCTCAGACTTGGACAACAGTTTATGTCTAATGGAATTATCTACACAAAGTTTATAATAATTAATATTGAGTAGCTACATGGATTAGTAATGTTTCGTTAGTATTAATTCAGCATGCTATGAGTCACTTACCAAGGTTCTGATGCAAGTAAGGGGTCTCTTCACCTTGGGCAAGGAAGGATCTCTTAATCTCAGGTAAGGAATCTGAAATCTTGAGAGGCTTCCTGGCTCAGGGGGAGATCACCGCCACACAGGGAGGCTGCCTAGCAGGAATTGCTCAAAGAAGGCTCACTTAGGCTGTCATATTTATGGGATAAAGTGGTTGGCTCGTAGTCAGATTGCATACAACAGGAAAGGTGTGCATGGGACTCCTTGTACCCACAACGTTCTTTGTTCCTTGATAAATGACTCTTGGAAAAGTCACCTGCTATTCATGCATTAATTGCATGATCAGTGTTCCAAGCTCATATGCACCAATGCTCACTGTGTCACTCTGCTCCTTGGTGGGTTGTCTAGAGGAGTTCTTGGCCTGGCTATGGTTCAGGCCTTTGTCTCCTTTGGAGCCTCAACCAAACTACTGCTAGTTTCATTAAGGAGTCGTGTGCATTTGTCACAGAAGGTGATTCTGCCCCTTCTACTACAGTCTTGTGAGACCCCACCTGGAGTATGGCATCTGGCTCAGAGGCCTGTACCACAAGAAAGACCTAGACCTGTTGGAGCAGGTCCAGAGGAAGGCCACAGAAATGATCAGAGAGCTGGAACACCTCTCCTATGAAGAAAGGTCAAGAAAGTTTGGGCTGTTCAGCCTGGAGAAGAGAAAGCTCCAGGGGTACCCTCTTGCAACATTTCAATACTTAAAGGGGCTTATAAGACACAGAAAGACTTTTTACCAAGGCCTGTAGTGACAGGACACAGGACAATGGTTTTAAACTAAAAAAGAGTTGATGTAGACTAGACATAAGGAAGAAATTGTTTACGGTGAAGGTGGTGAGACATTGGAACCAGGTTGCCCAGAGAAATTGAGGATGCTCCATCCCTGGAAGTGTTCAAGGTCAGGTTGGATGGGGTTTTGAGCAACCTGATCTAGTGGAAGGTGTCCCTGCCCACAGCAGGGTGGCTGGAACTAGATGACCTTTAAAGGTGCCTTCCAACCCAAACCATTTTATGCTTCTGTAATAATTTGATACATGATGATACCAGATAATTTAATTAAAAATTGATTAAAAATTTAAATTTTTGAGTACAGAAGAGCTTATAAAATGTTCTGCCCAACTGAGCAGAATCTAACTAAACACTGTCTAGACATTAATCTATTTTGCTTTTAGGCACATAATAGTGTACACAAGATTCTTTCTTCACTGTTTGTGTTCTGTATTTTCTCCTGCTTTTAATAGCATAGGTTATTAATTATTTCTTAAATATTGTTTCAATAGATTCTGTTTATGTTGAAGTTCCACCACCCTAGTAATTAAAATTCTAAGTATAATCTCTGTTTAGAATTGGATAGTAAACAATTTTTGCATATCATGAAACTGAGTTAAGAGTAAGATGTGTAAGTCCAACAAACAGAAATAAAGGCTGTTATGGATGAATGCCTTCATATCTTAAGGTGCAGTGGTTATTCTTGCCAAATTCTTTTTTTGGCAGAAAATTTTATTTTGGTAAAATCAGCACTATTCAATAATATTTGTCTTCTGTAATCAGTGTCACTGTTTACAGTACATATAAATGCAGTTACACAGTTAGTGAAATTATTGTATCTAGTGTTAATTTCTCCTTTCCTTCATGTTTTCATGCTATTCTATTGCAAATAAAAAACCATACCCTGTTTCCATCTTTCACTCCTTAGATCTGCTTATGTTCACCTCTTAAATTTATTCTTTTTTTTCCAACTAAATTGCAAAGTTTTCACTTTCAGAGGGAAACTTTTATTCATTACCAGAGAAGGGACATCTGAAAATTAAGCACCTAACATATGACTTGTCTCATATAACTTTAACTAGTGCTAAAATAAATGTCTAAGAAAGGTAGGCTCTGTTGCCTCTTAAAAATAGTTATTTTACTCTTATTCTTGACTATATGAGGAAACTTGATCATTAGCTTAGACTAGACAACTAGCTTTTAAGCAGTAGAAGCTAGTAAAGGATATTGCCACCACTAATTTAGAATATTATTTTGGCTCACTATGTAAATTATGTATGTATCTTTATATTTTCTGAATTAATATCAGTTACTTCATTGTATTAACAAGCTACTTAGTGAAAGGATAGAATTTTAAAAAATTGATAGCTTAGACATTCTGTTTGCTGATTAGAATGGGTAATGCAATCCCCTGATGACAGTCAAGTAGACTATGCAAATATATTAGATCACATATTAACACACATGTCAGTGCTATCTGGTATTGATACTGGAAGAAAAGAAAAAATCATATTACTTCAAGACAAATGAAATATCACAGGGCCGGCTCCTACTGGAAGCTTCCCCAGCTGGGAGCCAGACCCGCCTCTGGGAGAACAGATTCCAGAAGGGAAACCTGCCGGGAGTCGGGAGTCGGGGGATCGGGATGGGAGAGGAACCCCTGTGCAGATCCCGAGGGCAGGGAGGAAGGAGGGGATGCCCCTGCAGCCCGTGGGGAGACCAGGCGGCAGGCTGTGTCCCCCCAGCCCACGGAGGGGAGCGGGGGAGCAGATGCTCAGCGAGGTGCCCATGTTGGGGTTTTATCCATTATCCTTGTTCTGGTTTGATTCGTAGTAAATTGATTTTGTTTTTTTCCCCAAGTTGAGTCTGTCTTTTGCCTGTGACCATAAGTGGTGAGCGATCCCTCCCTGTCCTTGTCTCGACCCATGAATGTTTCTTTATATTTTCTCCTCCTCATCCCAGTGGGGTCAGGGCAGGGAGGAGTGAGTGAGCAGCATTGTAGTGCTTTGTTGCCAGCTGGGCTTAAACCACCACACAAAATAATGTTCCTGAGACTGCCATACTCATTGAATTGGCAGGTTGGTTAACTGCAGATTCCAAAAGGCAGGAGACAGCCATTTTTAACACTATTTGTCTTTAAAGGAGATAAAATTTGATTTTGACCTATAGCCTTTGCAAGACTTTCCACTTCATTACCTATGGTTAGCATTTATTACTCATAAAAGTAAATCTGAAATGTCAGCTGGTCTTAAAAGTAACCATATCCAAATATTGGTTTCTATTCTGATGTCCTGTAAAAATATGCAGTGACTAAAGAAAATGGGACACTTTGGTAGGTGTTTCATATATGATAATCCTCACAGGTGAAGGAAATAACAGGTGAAAAATTATAGATGGAGAAACATAAGCACATAGATTGTTTTAATTAACCCACAGTATTAGTGGAGCAATAAGTGGAATGCAGCCTAGCTGTTTTCTATAATAAATCTAATTTATAGAAACCTGCTGCTTCCTTTTAGATCAGTGGATCACCTGAAAATGTAATTTTTGTGGTCAGAAATGGTATTACGCATTTATCAATGCAAGTACTGTAATATGTATCTATTGATCTATCAATGTGTTATTTATCTATTTATTGATGTATCAGTCAATCAACCTATCTGTCTATTTATTTATTTATATATTTGTCTCTTTATCTCCTATAACCACTGCTGGTTCTCTGATGAAGCTGCAGAGGGGAGAAAAATTCTAAGAGGCAGACTTTGATAAGTTGTTCTTTTTGTGTGATTATAAATGTCTGTCTGAACTTTGGGTACAATAAATAGGCATCTAATAAAAGTAAAATAAGAATATTGGTATTTCATTAGTCATTGACTACCACAATTGTCAGGAAAATGTGTCAGAAGAGGAATTTACATTCTAATGATTTATGATAATGGATGAAAAAGGAAGAAAGAAAAACAACAACACAAACCAAAACTACAACCTTGAGATATTTCACTAACATATAAAAAAAAATTATTTGGCCAGAGCAGCTAAAATTTCCAAACCTAGCTGAAGTCCATATTAATGGTAATGGATTTTAGAAAACATAACATACAGTGGATTTCAAGCTGCTTTTTTTTTTTTTTAATTTTAATAATCTTTTTTTAGAAACAGTAACTAAAAACCAGTTAAAATGAAAATATCACTACATTCAAAACAGTTGTTCTGTGCTGCTGTTGGTTTTATTTTCCTTCTCTTTCTTCTAACACTTATTTCTATTTAGAGCATGATTCCAGTCTAAGAAGTGAAAATGTAGAAGTGACACCTTACTTAACAGATTTATTCCTTGTGCTTGGTCAGAGTATTTTAGACAAGAAAAGATAATTCTGTTGGTTTTACACTTGTCACTCTACAAAACAAATACTTATTAAAAAAATAAATTATACTTTTCATTTATCTCATCAGCAGGCAGGGAAGTCAGGATCGCCTTAAACAAGATACGGTCTTACATCCCTTATATCAGGTAATTTTATTATAGGGACTGGAGAATGGAACCAACCTCTTAGACTCTGGGTTAAAGGTCTGAGGGCTTGTGGATGGTTTCTTTATGGAAATGTAAAGGAATTAAATTCAACCACTTTCTTTCTTCTGCGAAATCTTTGCTCAAAGTAACACTTATTTGAATTATAATTTCCAGACCCTGAGCTGATATAATTTACAGCAGGGATTTGAGTATTTACAACCATAGAGACATAACAAATTATTAAAATACATGCAAGAACTAGAAGAAACATTCTAAGAAATTGTCAGCATTTATATAAATGCAGAAATGAACGTTGAGTACTTGTATGTTTTTTAAGAAAAATCCAAATATTCCTTCCCAATAAAGAACACTAAGTGTAGATGTCTGTTATTAGGATCCTTTTTGCTGAAAACATAAATGACACTTATTATCAATATGAAAGGACAAAAGTAAGCAATTGTTTGATAAGTCTCTTCAAAGGAAAATACAGCCAGCTTTCATCCACACAAAATTTTGGAATGTTCTAATGCCCTATATATATTTGTCGTGGTTTAACTCCAGCCAGCAACTAAGTACCACGCAGCCGCTCACTCACTTCCCCCATCCAGTGGGATGGGGGAGGAAATCGGGAAAAAAAGGTAAAACTTCTGGGTTGAGATAAGAACGGTTTAATAGAGCAGAAAAGAAGAAACTATAATGATAATGATAACACTAATAAAATGACAACAGTAGTAATAAAAGGATTGGAATGTACAAATGATGCACAGGGCAATAGCTCACCACCCGCCGACCGACACCCCGCCAGTCCCCGAGCAGCAATTCCCTGCCCCCCCCCCCCCCCCACTTTCCAGTTCCTAAACTAGATGGGACGTCACATGGTATGGAATACACCGTTGGCCAGTTTGGGTCAGGTGCCTTGGTTGTGTCCTGTGCCAACTTCTTGTGCCCTGGCTGGCCATGAGAAGCTGAAAAATCCTTGACTATAGTCTAAACACTACTGAGCAACAACTGAAAACATCAGTGTTATCAACATTCTTCGCATGCTGAACTCAAAACATAGCACTGTACCAGCTACTAGGAAGACAGTTAGCTCTATCCCAGCTGAAACCAGGACAATATTGTTTCCATTATTGTAAATGCAGATGATAACTATATTTTAGCTCTGTGTTGTATTATTTCCATTCTGGCCCACAGTATGAAACAGCTCGTGCAGTAATGCTTTCAGACTGAGATCTATTATAATGGCTTTTAGATCCATTAAGTTAGGATAAGAAGGAGTCCCTTTGAGCTAAGTGTTTAAGTTCACTATAAATGCTCTATAGAGAACAGCCTACAGGGAGATGAGCTGGTCAAGCTATTCACTCCTTCTTTTTCTATGATGTTCATTGAAACCTGGCAGAGTTTATTTAACTGTTTATTACAAGCTTACTTGTCCTTTCATTGATATTTCTAGAGGAGGAATTTGCATGTCCATGCACACACATACACACAAGGAAAGAGAGACAGAGAAACTCTATATACATATATATAAAGTTTCACAGCTATGCATATATATTTTTAAATACACATATGAGTGGAAATACATAACTTCCTGAACTCAGGGAAAAAATGCCCATCAAATTCACTAATGATGGATAATCATGTGTAATATGATGGATAATATAATATTCTTCTCATATGAAAAATACCATGAGATAAATCTAATCAGTTATGGACTATTTAGACATTCAGTAAATCAATGTTGTATTTCCTGTTGAGAGTCATAGGAATAAGATATGAGAGGAGTCATTTCAACCAGCTCATTCAGGAGCTATGCTCATGTAATATATTGGGGCACTTCACACATCCTAAGACTGTTATTCTTGTGGCTTAGATGTCAGCACATGCCCATAATCATGGGTATATACATGTGTGTCAGTTAAAGAGACATAAAGCACACTGCTGAGTATACTGTGCCATATAAGAACCTGGTAACTCACTTTTCACCAGCAGCACTGTATTATTATAGTTCACGCAGCTTGAAAAAAGATATCACACTGGACAAATTCAATAGCTAATCATCATTGTCATGTTCTTTTCTTTCTATAGTAGCGTAAGCTTCAAGTTTTCAGAGAAATGTCAGTCCCCATTCCAAGCCTTCAAAACAACCACCAAGCACTCTCGAACTCCATAAAAAAAGTAGTACTGGTATTAATACTTTTTGTTGAAACTTTTTTCAAGGTTTTGAAAGGCACATATCTGTACTCTTCAGGTAAGTAACAATAATGTTGCCATTTACAATTTTTTTGTATTATTACTGATTTTCATACTTGTAAAGACAGAACCCCAACAAACAAAAAGTTCAGATTGTCCTTAACTGAGAAGCCACTGGATACATTTCAGCTTAATAATTGCAAATTCTTCTCATGCTTATAAACTCAGCTTTCCTCCTGAAATTTTGATTAAGATCATAAACCTAGTAATATTAGCTTACAGTTTTCTTTTAACAACATCTCAGAGCCCCTAAAATCAGTAGTGAAGCTCTCCAGCTTTGAAAACTCCATTAAAGCACCATTAGTTTTAAGCTTTTGCCCTTTATTTTCCCATAAGACAAAGACCTTTTGTAATGCTATAAAAATTCTGTCTTTTTACCTGTTTTAACCTAATCACACAAAAGCATCCACAGTCTGGACCTATGTGTGTCTAGAAATGAAGTATACTCTTGACTGGAGTTCTGGAAGGTTACAGCCAGCTGATAGTGATTAAAGATCTGCTACTTAGAGGGGGAGGGGAAAAAAATAGTTGCAGTGATAAATCTTTGAACTTTCTTGAATTATGTTTTTCAATTTTCTTTTATATTAACAAGATATCCCTTATATTGATTCTAGCATGTCACTTTCTAAATATTTCACTGATTCTGCAGAATGTAATAGTATTTTCAGCTAGAAAATTAGTATCATGGTTGTCTTTTAATTATCAAATTGAAAATGGACTTGCTTCCAGAATTATTGGTTTATCTTTCATTTCTGACAAAATAACCTGAAAAATACTGTCCTAAAATTTAAAGCCGATGGACACAAAACAGTATGAGAGGTGCCTTGTAACAAGGTGGGACTTCTGTCATATGCGAAGATCAGAGTTGGATCAGTTCTGCCTAATGCTTAACTCCAATTTGCACCTACAGTTTTTTATATTGGCCCTCCAACTTTTCCTAGTGGAAAGAGATTAGTGGAATGTGGTTAGGACCTTTGAGGAATGGATTCATTGCTTATGTCAGAGAGACCAGATATTTCTTCATTACAGAATTCTGAGATAATTGCTACGTGAACTCATGGGATTGGTATGTCCAGTAATGCAATAAAATAAAAAATGGTTCATTTTTGTACAGAAACAGAAAGTGTAGTATCTGTATTATATAAAGATTAAAACATGACAGAAGGTGTGAGTGCAATGGCTAAATTTGGAAAGAAAAGTTACTTAACGGCATTGAAGACGGTGAATTAAATAAAAGCAGATAAAAAGTGGAAGAGATATATCAAAGTAATAGATTAACCTCATATGTTTCTTTGTTAAGAAAACTTTAGGATTTTTTTCTTCAAACAAAGACAATGCTTTATCTAAACTACTTTATCTGGACTTCAGTAGAACTTGATATATTGCCAGGGGAGATGTTATTAATTAAGATGAAGGAGATGGAGATTAATGTAAGAATAGCTGGACCAATCAGTCTGTACTGAAAAGGAAACAACTGGTAGGGAAAGATGTTACTAGTAGGGTTTCACAATACTTCTTTGTGGACTTGATTTTGCTTAATATTTCACTCATATATTATTTAGCAACCTGTGCATGAAAGAATTGGAAATATACTGATGACACAAAACTGGGATGCACCAATGTAAAGGAAATATGAACAGGGTCAACTAAAGGACAGTAATAATACAACTGAGTTAAAAGCAGTATAATGCAGTACAAAATCAGATACTTGGAAACTAACAGTAAAAATATTTGTAGCAAGGTGGGAGTTCCTCAGATATAAGGAAGGAGGAAGAAAATCTAGATATTAGTAGATCACAGACTGATGCAACCTTTGGTCCCGTAAATTTCTTACAGACACAAGAAAATATTTATATTTTTGTTCCCTTAGAAGTATTATGTTCAGTTCTGATCACCTTTGTTCAGGCAAGATACCTTCAAAACTGGAAAATACAGAGAAATTCCACTTCCAATGAGTTGAGGAATTAAACTGATTTATATTTAAAGAATAAAACAACTTGACTTAGCAAATTAAATACTGTAGATAGATACGTTTATATAGTACAAATTAAGAACACTCTATATTCTCTATATTGTATTCCTCTGTTACAGGAATGCAAAGGCTGGTGAGGAAGAAGAGCTATTCAAGCTAAAAGAAAATAATGGTAAAATAAGAAATAGTTTATAACCTAGGCATGAATTTAAGCAGGGAATTAGGAAAATATTTATATTAAAGATATTGGCTTCTGGCATGCTATTTGAAATCTGTGTTTTGATAAAATTATATGCAATGTTTCTTTGAAACAACAGTGGACTAGATTTTTTTTTTCTTTTACCTGAGAATCTAATCTTATGTATCCCAGCAGTCAGCACCAGGCACATGGGCTGTGACCTGTGGTCCCCTTTCAGCCACTGGCACTGAGCCTTTCACTCACCCTGGTCCTCCTAGTAGCTGTTTTTGGGGAACACACACTGTTCCTGCCCCAGTGGCTGAAGCATAAAACCCCCAGTGGCCCCAGTAGCTGATGCTGAGACCCCACTGGCTCTGGTAGCTGACACTGTAGGTCAGGGGCACCCGCACCCCTGGTCTGACTCCATTAGCTGACATCAGATTTCACTCACCTATATACAGGTCTCACCAGCAGCTGGCACCGAGTCCTGGCAGCACACACACACACACACTTTGGATAGAGTGAGATTATGGTGAGAGAGAGTTAAGATTTAATAAGAAGATATAAGAATTATGATGAAACAGACTGTGCTGATCAGGTACAGAGCTCAGCCAGAGCAGTGTTTTTACACACAACTGGGCCCTTTTATACCCCTTTCTGCCTGCCCCCCCCTTTCTGCTGCTCCCTGTTCCCAGTTCCCCTGTACATTGCCTCATCAGCTGGAACAGTCCCACTAACCCCCTCCAACATGCAGGACTCCCAGGTTTGCATCCTCATCAGTTGCAAAGTCCCATTTGCCTGCAGTTTCTTAATAGCCTATCAATTAGTGTGACTGGACAGGTTTGTTTCTAGTTACTGTTTGTTAATGCTAGTGGGTCAGGTTCTGTGTCTTTGTGTGTTTCTCTCCCTTTCCTTATCCTCTCAACTAAAAATATAAACTTTTTCACCCCCCCAGTTTGTGCTAGTGACCAGGCTTTTTCTTACCAAGACCTCCCTTATTATGTGTTGGTCAGGTCTTTATGGCTCCTTTGACCAAATACCCTTAAAGGAGCAGACACTCTTCTTCCACATACCCTTACTTATGTCTAAATCAGATTTAGCACTCCTAAGACTGGATTAATTTCACCTAGTTATAATGACTATAGTGTAAATAACTACATTTCAGCAAGTCTTGTCTTTGTATTTAATGTAGGGAAATCAGTATACCCCTACTGCAATTATTCTGTCCCATTGCCAACATCTACTTAAAACTGTGCTGCATTGTACTCATCTGTGCATACACCTCAGATAGAGACAGTTACACTTCAGCTGCCTAAATTTAGGTGGGATGCATCAACCTTTCATGCAAGATCAACAATACTATTTTTTGATATGATGCAAGCTGTGTCTGTAATAAATTAACTCTCCAGTTTTTGTATTTGTTAAAAACAAGGACAGAACCTTGAGTCAGTACATTTTAAGCAGTTTGAGCTGTTTTCCCATAGTTAACTTAAAGTCAATATACAAGCACCATTTTGACATAAACTCAATATTCTGCACTTGATTTAATTAATGGAAAACATGATTGTGTGTTTATGCTTAACCGGTACTGCTATGCTAACAGGTAGATACTAGATAATTTACAGGTCCACATTAATAATTGTGGAACTACCATACAGCCAGAAATTGAAGATTTCACGCATCAGTTCTCATTGCTCTAATGTGTCTTTTCCTCCTAGTTCAAAATCAACTCCATAAGGTGGCATTGGTATGTCATCCTTTTAACACTTTTGTGTTAGTTCTCCTCTGCAAATTGTGAAATTCAAGGCTAAGATTAAACTGAGTAGGATTTGCAGGTATTTTCCATAGACCTATTTAATTCACATCATTTTAGTAACCCAATTTATAGTGTGGCTGCACAAAACCTTGAGTCAAAACAAATGAAAGGGAACTGTTGTGTGCTAAAGGAAAGAAGCGGCCCTGATGGAAATTTCTTCGGCTGGCTTTGCTGGCAGGCAAAGTGTTTCTGTTAACTGTCCTCAGCTGGCACCTCTGTAACAGTAGATTTTTAGGCTTCATTCCTCCTCTGCAGGAACTATCCACTGTCAAGCTAGCTGAAGACTTCAGAAATTCCTTAAGAGCTTTTCAGTCATTTCTGCTTGTGGCCTGATGGAGTTGTAGAAATTGTTCACTCTAGATGGTTCAGGTAATAACTGTTTTCCTAATAGAAATATATTCATTTTTATGCAATTATATATATATTGCAATTATCTATGTATTGTAACTTTATATGTAATTAATATTTGTATTACATACATTATATTGTATTTCATTGCACTGTATTGTATTGAATTGTATTATACATATTCATAAAAAGTAAGAAAAAAATCACTTTTTACTTTGTGTTGAATAATCTGAGATTATACATCTCAGACTGCATTATTTTCTCATTAACATCATTAGCTTCTAAGTTAGAGGATTTCCCCCCTTCTTTTCTTTCATTTTCTTTATTTCATCCGTAATTTTTGGAAACCAATTTGAGACTTACTCAAGCAAAAATGTATAACAGTTTTGGTAGCCCTCTCTTACTCCATTTTTTCCTTCAGCTGTTTTCATATACTTACACTAATTAGCAGAACAATCATTAGGATAGATTCTTCTAATAGAAAAACCTGCATGTATGTATGCATGCGTGTTCACATGTTGCTTAAGGAAAAGTCAAGTTGGAAGCTACCAACTTATTTTATAGTAGAATTTCGGTTCCATCTGTCATTTGGGCTTTTCCTTCTATTATTTGTGGAATGAGCTACATGCACTCAAATGTGGCAGTGGCTGGCATTTTTTATTTTTTTTTTTTATTGGCACTGAACAACTTCTGTTGTACTGATATTCTTAAGACATAAAGACAAACTAATACTATTTTATTAAAAGATCTTTTAAAATTATATAAAAATGTATTATAAATTTTCTGCCCAAAGAAGCATTTCTGTTCCTACTGTGTGTGTCAATGGAATCCCAATGCAGAATCAGTCTTACTGAAAGAAGTTAAAATGCCTGCATTATAAAGGTTATATTGCAATTTTACAGCAGCTCCCAAGGAAGATGAAGCTTAACTACACAGGTTTCAAAAGCAGACCAAGGATTGTATTTTGACTCAGTTGTTCTGGATGGTTTTCTGTGTGACAGAGAAGCTAAAAGGTATGCTTATTCTCTCAGGCTTTTCCCCTTGCATTCCTTGCCTACTTGAAAACAGCAGAAAGAAATAGTTTCATGTACTTCTACAACATGGTCCACTACAGATCATGTTCTTACTCAGTAATGAAAACCATAGTATAAATAAAAAAACTTAATGTTCCACAGTCCTTTGCAAAACGAACTCGGAGGAACAGTAAGAAAACTGGTGGGCTGAGGAATGATTAATTTGCCTTTGTTTTACATTAAATCCAATTTATGGTAAGAATTAATACCTGAATTTTTGCTGGTTATAATGTTCAAACAGCCTGGAAAGTGCCAAGAGAAAAGTAAATTAATGTGTTAGTTACATTGTTCAGTTTGATAGCTTTTTACTTATGTAATCATATGGCTATGTACTTTCATAATTATTTTGTCACCTAAATTTCCTCAGAATGACACAGAATTTCACTCAATTTTCCAACGGTGGGTATCAGTCTAATATAAAAATTCACCAGAAGTCTGTGTAGCTTTCACTTCATTGGTACCTACATTTTTTGTGAATGAAACTTAAGTAATGACCAGAAAATTCAGAGATGTCACCACCATGACCACACTTGTCAAGGTTTATTTTCTTTAATCCTTGTGACATTCATAAGCTGAACGTTGTTGCATCTGAATCTTCTGAGAAGTCTTAGATGAAAGGCATTCTATGAGCTTGTTTAATGTATGTAGTAACAATTGAACTCACTATAAAGCAGAATAGCCATGATTAAATCTATTAAATTATACAGGCAAAGCAAAGCTGTACTATCTTGGACCTTTTGTATAACAGTATAGTGGTTAAAGCAATCAACCAGAAAATGAACTATTTTTAGCTATTCTTCATTCTTCCTTCTGAATTGTTTTATGCCTGCTTTTGGTATTGTTTGCACATTTCATTTGATGGCTTTTTAATTAAAAATGTGGAAGCAGTACCCCAATGAAAAGCTGCGTTCTAGGATTCCTTTTCCCTTTCCCCGCATGCAGGGGTTATTTAGGTCTGAGTTTCAGGGTCAGTGCTTTTCTTGATTGATTTCTCTCTTGTTGGCACCATGAGTCATTCTTTTCTTTTGTCACAATGATCAAGGTACAAAAGGAAGGGCAGGAAATGACTCAATTTATAATTTTTTGTTAGGGCTCTCTGCTTGGAAAGCCTTTTGGTGTCAGGAAAAGCCAATGTCTCCTTCACCCCTTATTAAATTTTCAGAATACAAAGTCAATCACAAGCATACTTTAAGCCTATGTAATATGTTCTCAGTAAGCAGTGAACCGAAGAAAGATGAGTATCCCAAGAAATGAAAAGTAAGGAATCTATATCAAGCCTCTTCCATTATGTAGTTCAGCTAGTATTTACACTTCTTACCTTGAGGTTAGTGGTATCTGAAGTGAAATTTAAAGTGTTAGAAAAACAGTATCTCTGGCCTGCACCTAAGTTACAAATGAGTAAATAACTTCAGATGCCAAATCTCAAGCAGTATTCCCATTTCAATACTAACCCCAATTCTGGGTCATGCAACACTGTTATACAGTGACAGTGAATTCTTTAGGACATAATAGAAGCTGTTTGTCTCTTGTTTTGCACAATGAGACTATTAAGACAATACTTTGTATTACTCCTACAGCTGTATTTAATGAGACATTCATTCCTGATTTCAGTGTGTAAAGGACTAAGTGTACTTCTTAGTATTTATTTGCAGTGCATTTTTTATGCATTATCAGGACTGCTTAGAAGGGAGGTTAAGGAGGTTAAGGTGATCAGTAGGCACATGGCAACAAAATGAGTCCTGTGACCAACAAGGACTTCAGTATAGGTTTGTGTTGAATCAAAAACACACAAGTAATGAAGGGCAAGAATGAGACAGCAGTAAATGAGTGGGTTTTTTTTAATCAATACTTATCACATGTTACTCACCATTTGTTCCATGTGCTGATACACTAATCTAAGAGGGGAAATAAAAATTCTACATTTGACTTTTCACTAGTTATTTAATTTTAAGAGCTGAAGTTTGTTTAAATTAAATCAATATATTTAGCTTTTTTGAAATCTGAAATGTCATTAGAACTGAAAAAATTTCTCACAAAAAATTAAAATAATTTTCTAATCAAGCTCAGGTTGAATATGCTAGGCTGCAATTGTATATCTGCAATTTGTTCATCATTATGAGCTCTGTACTACAAAATCACTAGGGGTTTTTTTCTGCCTCAATATTAGTAATTTGGGGAGGGAGGATATTTATTGTAATTCAGCTTTAATAAAGCTTTTTGTGGTTTTTAGGGGGGTTGGTTGGTTTTGGTTTTTTAATTAAATTCATGGCACTGGAAAAATGGTGATGTTCATCACATCTAAATACAGGTTTACATTTACAGCTGAACTAACTACTCTGGACTGCCATTAGGGTTTATGACAGGAAGTAGGATAATTTATAATTCTTACATACTGATCATGTCTCAATCCCTGAAGTTACACTTTTCTGTTTCAAAGTAGGTAACACCGGTGTTCAATTTCTAAAACAGAAAGTAATTTTCTTGGGAATTTTGTGATTACAGCACTGATGACAAACAATGAGCTGAAGAAAGGACATAAAATATCACAAGCACACTGAACCTAAACCTCTACCCTTTGTTTAACAATGACATTTGAAAATAAGCTCACTCTGACATGGTCGTTTTTTGGTAGGTTCAATTTTATGGAGGATAATGAACTAGTTCTGTAATAAAAACTGAATAATCCAAACTTGTAGGTAATATGTCTCTAATATTAAAGGGGGGGGGGGGGGGGGGGGGGGCACAGTTTGCTTGTTTTGTTTCATTTGTTCGGTTTGGGTTTTTTTATGTTTTTTCTTTTCTTTACTGAAGCTAGCTGTACATTGTATGGGGTAACATTTATACTACTTATCTATCTTTTTAATGTGTATGATCATGAAATTTCATGCTATCTTTTGACAGTTTCAGATGTAAACATGAGTCCTGGCCATAACTTCATAATTAGATGATATTGTGGCTAGTACTGAACCCTCTGCTTCATACATCTTCTCTTTTCATAAACACTTTTCCTTTTTTTTCCACAGAGGTACAATATCCAGAGAAGGTCTAGAACATGGTCCAAGAAGTTTTTGACCTGAAGGACCAGACATCCAAATTGTCCTGTAACACACATCAGCAGGTAAATTTAGATACAGGCTATGGGTACATTTACACTGTCATTTTAAATCACTTCCTATTTCCTTTCTATTTCTTATTCAGATGGCATATTTTCTAGGTTGCTTATAGGTGGCAGTTTAGGGAAAAACAGTTAGGTCTCTTCAATGGTACAGCTATAAATGAGCTTATCTGTAAGGTAGTCCTCTTCCTACCTTTGGCACAAGAGAAGTAGATTTCAACACTTTTCAGAGCCTTCAGACATATTCGTCTTTCAGTTGCAGGAATGTTCCCCAATCACACAGAGACCTGGCAGAAGGATTTAAATAACTCTCAGCACTACTGCTTGAAATTAAAAATCAATGGGGTACTATAAAGATGTAAAGAATTGAATCAGAAAGGCTAAGATTGGTGTGAATGGAAAATGAATGCAAATGTCTGGGTCTGGAGGCACCAGCAGGAACATACAGCAGGGAAATGGCTCTCAGTGCCTGTGTTAATGGCATCTGGTTTAGCAGGTCATCAGCACCCCAGCAGATCTATATGCAGTTTTTCATAAAACACCCAGATTTGGATACAAAGACAGTGCTGGCTCACAGATATGTACCAGAATAGATACACTGCCAGCTCTGAAAGGATAAAAAAAATGCATATCTGAAATCTGCATGTCATCACTAACCCAGGATACATGAAGAGGACTTGATAATTGTCTTCCCCTGTCTTCCACATCATTGCAAATGATGCATCCTAACATCTGGACATGAGCACTGAGGTGGCCCACTGCTGGCCAGACAGCCTGAACACTCCTACCCTGGTCCCTGACCACTGAGTGGACCTCTTGGGCATCACATACATAGTTGTGCTTGTGTGGTAAGAGAGAGTGGGAGTGAGTGAAGCAAGTTTGATTTCCATTTTTCTTTTAAATAAAATCACTTTTTCCTCTAATGTCATGTATGTATTCACTGCATTGTGGATACAGTGCAACAGTATTTCCTACAGAGGTAGGTTAACAAGTATCCACAAAATTAGAGAGCATGTTAAAGGTATGTGTAGTGGGAATACTGCAGCCATGTGGGCACTCAGCAAAGTAAGCCTGCAGCATAGTACTGAACCACACATCACTCCATACACTATAGAGCATGGATCAGGTCAGACTGCATCAATAATCTGTGTAAATACAAACTACTCTGTACCAGGAGCCCAGGAACAGAGTATTACTCCCTGGCTGTTTTCCAGGACCTTTAAAAAGAGGTTTTTTAAGGACACAGTAATAATAACAAACAGGTTAATATTTTTTATAAGTATATATAGCACAGGGACTCAAGTGGTAGCTTACTGGTCCATTTCACAAAAGAAAGGCTTTGGGTTATATATATGTAAATGAATATAGGGCATTTTTAAGGCAGAGATCCTGTTCTTGTCACTTCTAATCTGCAATAAAAATTCATCATGTGAGAAATATGCATGAGGCTTTGCATGGGTATGCATCCAGTGTATTATCATAACACAGGTGTTGGAAACCATCTTTCTTAAGTGAGGAAGGACTATCTGCAAATAGCTGACATAAAAAATGTCTCCATATTGGCATTTGAACACAGTAGTCCTTTCAGAAAAATGAAAATGAAGATGAATAGGGGCTGATTTGCTATCTGATCAACTTCTAGTCTGTCACAACTGTGGTCAACTTTCTTTGGCCCTGTAGGCACCTTCATGCTCCATGTTGCTTCTAAATTGCTCAGACAAAAATTAGTACTAGAAAGAGAAAATTGGAGGACTTCCATATTCAATATTCTTTCCTACTTTACAGCAACTGTAGTTTGCTTATGTACAAATTACCTTAGAAAAATAGCTCAAAGGTTCCCATTCCGATCAGAATTTATTCATTTACTCATTTTTCCTGACCAAAAAACCTCTCACAGTAGATCTTATTAGTGTTCATTCTAGAGATCTAGAATGGGTTTGGGGTTTTGTTTGCTTCTAATCTAGGAGCATGGAACAAAGTTTTCAGATTTCTTTATTAATTGTGTCAGCTTAAGCAACGTTTCCACTGAGAAAACTGGAAATGCTCAAGGTCCAAGTATATACCACTGCTGAAACCCAAAGCTATCTCAAGAGCAAGACTTGAGTGTGCTCTGCTTTCTGCAGAAAAGAACTGCAGATGCATATCCCAGATGGGGTGCACTAAGTCGGACATCCTATCTGCATGACAAGGAGATCGGGATCCCAAGTGTTCTGTGCTATATAGTGGCATGTAAATACAACCTTACAATGCAGTTCTAGCAGTTTTCATTGCAGATAAAGGCCTTTAGTAAAAAAACAGTCACACTGATGCTAGTAAGATTATTTGAGCTGGATTCGGCTCCAAATTGTAGACATCAATATTGAGTGGCCTTTTTACCAGTTGCATTTGCGGGTATAGATCATTATTTTGTACACATCTATATATCTCATTGCAATTGTTGGAAGTTTAATTTCTGTATTCCCACCTTACATACAATTGTAAATACAGTTCTTTCAATGGCAAATCAATATTCATCTTACAACGCAGGGACAATCATACCTCTTTCAGTATCTTTTTAACGGAGTTCCATTTATTGTACATTAAAAATGTTAATAATGAAAATCTAATGAAATTAAAGGGAAAAGGAGAAAATTCTTTGAGGAAGGTATAGAAGGAACATATGGGAGCTTAAAAGACTTTTATAGATATGCTGCTTTAACAGGTAAAAAAAGTAATGACATTTCTCAGAAATTTGTCTTTTCACAAAATACCACACCAGCAGAGAGATTGACAAACTGAAAACAATGCAGTGAACATCAGTAAACTTAATTTGAATAAAGAGAAAGCATAGATATACAAAAAATAAGCATTAAATGCCACATTAACAATTCTGCTCTGCAGAACAGTGGTTCTGAAGACAAAGTTTCACAATTAAAGCTAATTTCAGACCATCAAAATCACTCTCACTCCATCTTCTTTTCTGCTTCCTCCTGTTATCAGCCTGAAATGTCTGAAAATTAATCTCTCCCCCAAACAAACAAACAAAATTCAGTCAATCAGTGTGCTAGTGCCAACATAGGGAAGGCAGTATGACTACCAGATGCAGTAGAAGATCATGAGTGCTGCTTCTAGTTCAGTGTAGCCTTGTATTGACTTAGTTTAACCTTGCAAGAACAAAGTTCAGGTTAGTCAGATTTATTTTTCTTTAACTCAGCATTCCTATCAAGTATTCCTATCCAATAAAAACTTTTGCCCCAGATGGATATCCCAAGTTTATGAATTAAGGAGAATTATAGCTAGCAGAAAATTGGAATTGTTTTCTGGTGGAAATTCTGGGACTTTGAATATTGGCTGAAGTAGAAGCAAGCCAAAAACATCAATCACTGATGGAGCAAAAGGAGGAAAATGTACTACAGTATTTTGTTTTCATACCACTGAGCCACTTTTTTATAAGGTTAAAACTTTTTATTATTTATTTTTATTTTCTTTTTTATTATTTGTATTATTATTTTAAAATTTTTTATCTTACATCATATAAAATATGTATTATTGCTCAATGTAGAAATTGAAACATTTTGATCTTAGTGAAGTGCAATACTTTTATAATGTTGCACTGAAATTCTCTGTTAAATAGTACATCCCATAAAAACCTTTGACAATGAAGTTAGTATTTCTCATTAAAAACTCTTCAAGTGAAAAATACTGGACTAACTCTAAAAGGAAGAGCACATAATGCATACAGAAAATTCATTTCAGAATTTTTTTTTAAAAGCAGAGTTCAAGTGATACACAGGTAATTAGAACACATTTTAATGCCTAATGACACCATGTCTTATGACGTTGAGAAGTTGTATTGATATAACCTTTGCAGTTTGAATTTTTCTTTTAAGTAAATCTATTTAATTTCTCAGCATATTAGAAAATGAGAATCAGGCTAGGAAGTAATGTTTACTGCAAGTAAACATGCAAGTCATAATGATACTCTGATATTTAGACACCTGTAGTGGGGCTGGCAGAAAATAGGATGTCTTTTGCCACAGTTCTTTAATCATTAATTGAATTCTTCTTTGTTCACTACTTAACCAGGTAAAATGCAATTTTCCTAGATAGTGATTTAAAAGAAGAGAGAAAAGAGAAGAAGTAAAGGAATGGAAAGGAAGAGAGAAAAGAAAAAAGTAAAGGAAAAGAAAAAAGGAAAACTCTAGTAGAAGCCAAAAATGGAGCTTTTTATCCTTTGTGCTGTCCACTTGTACAACTCTTGACAAATTGCCTGACACCAAGAAGCCCAATCTGTGGGAACAGCTAAAAGGAGGGAGAGAGGCAGCATGGAGTGCTATGCCTACTCCCACTCTCCTACCATCAGCTCAGGCTGCTGTGCTGCTGTTCTGCCTCACCACGGACGAGCAGCCTGAAAGTTTATGATGTTCTTATGCCCTGGAAGACAATCTCCAGGGATCTGGCCTCTCTGTATCAGCCTAATCTTTTATTATTGTTGTTATTTGTTTTGTATTGAGTGTGGAGAAAGAATTTGAAAACTTGTGAAATACACCATCATAAGGTTCACCTTTAGTTCTCTCTCTATAGAAAGAAGCTTTTTAAAGACAGAAATCATTGAAATACAGTACTTCTCTGATAGGCATCCTTCAGCATCTTCCATGAAAAAGGAGGTATGAATAAATGTCATGAATAGACATCTATGTCAATCTTGTATGAGGTTTACCTGCCTTATACAAAACAGTTTAACTTGATTTGATTTGTTTGCCTGAATGGTCTGAAGTCTCAGATTTGTTTTAGGATGAAATATTTAGCTGTGAAGGAGACAGAGACAAAACTTAAACATAACTTGGTTAATAAAGTTCAATATTACCTTATTTTAAAAATTGTAAGTGACATAGAGTGCAATGGTGTGTGAGGATGAGGACTCCAAACTCACTACAGTGAAAAGAATCAAATTCAGGCTTTCCACATTTTTTTTTTTTCCTTAGTTCTGAGAATAAAATTAAATAAGAAACACAGAATTTTTTCTAAGTAATTTTAAAGCTACTTTAGCAAATATTGTGAGATTACGAGAATCCATACAGACCAAGAATGGGGAAAGAAAACATGCATATGAATTGGAGAGTTAATTGATTTTGCCCATAAGTGAATTAAAAGTTTGAGCTTTCATTTTATTCTTGGATCATATGGCAAGCTGGATGGAAAAGTCCATAAGCTTACTCAAATAGTGTGAACAATGCCCTCAAAGTTTAATATCACTACTGTCTCTCCTTATTATGTCTTAATAAATTTCAGTCTTCTGTGACCTTACAATCAGAATGGATGAATTTTAAACCAATAATATGTTAATTGCAACAAGTCACTGTGATTCTGTTATTTTCTTCTTAGTGGTAGTTTGTTCATAAGTCAGTCATATAAATATGTTACCTCTGTGTATATTAAGTTGTGATGACAGTTACCGATTCATAGCCCCTCTGCTGAAGCTAGAAGTACAGTAATCTTCCATCATTGTGTGAAGATGGTATCTCAATGTATAGAGGGAGTAAAGTTACCCTTAGTGCCAAGTTTAATGTATCAAAAGCAGGTACCTGCTTGGCTGAGTTCTGTCAAAAATTCTTGAGCTGCTATAACCCTTTGGGACTCCAGATGGAATGAAATGGAAAACAATTTCATTAAATGTGCTGGGAATGTAATTTGGGACATTAGATATTTATTAAAGGAATCTGGTTTTAAACAACTGTATTATACTGGCAAATTATCATTCCTAGTCAATAGAATATGTGTCGGCACAGCCTAACAGAGCAGGTATAAAGGCAATACATAGATATTTAACACAATCACAAATTAGAGATCTCGTACTAAATCTGAATGTTTTTAAACAAAGTGTATTCATTGGAGTTTCATGGTGTATGAAAGTGTTTCATTTACATATTATGGTTTCATAACAACTGTAGTTGCTTGAATGAAGTGTAGTTATGATTAATTTCAAATACACATTAGGCCAGGGTTATTATCAGGTTAATCTGCTAATGTACAATCTGTCATGAGAGCTTTTGGGGTGGAAACCCTGTAGATACATAAGTTCCTGTTTAAAATTCTTTAAATCATATAGAGATTTAAAGTGTTTCAGTATCTGTGATAAAAGACAGTGTTTTTTCTGTTTACACTTTTTATTTTCACAAAATCAAGATGGAAAAAAAAAATATCTATTTTTTTCACCTGGATATTTGCATAGGAGAACAAATAGGTATCATTCATCTTCTGCAGGCCTGAGTTTGCATTTATGCATTCAGGTTTTTCACTGTTGTTTTATTAGTACCACAACATTAGCACTACAACAGAAAAACAGACAGAGAAACAGATTATCTGTTACACCCTATATACCCTTCACTTCATGAGCTATTCCTTAGCTCAGTTCATAATTTATTTAACTGAACTGTTCTCTGACAGTTCTGAGGCTTAACTAGTAAAGGGAATTTCTTTTCTGGAAAGGGAATTCTTTCCTGCCCAGACACTGCTGTCTGCTTTGGGCTCCCTGAATAGGTTTGTGTGTATAATTGTTTTTTTTCAGTTACTGGTCAACTGGGAAAATAATACAAAAATTCAGAAAATAATAATACAGAAAGTGTTTACATGAACTACCCTTCTCTCCTCTCCCTGCTCCTTCTGAATTTACACTGCATAAAAAACAAGCTGTTGGGCTATTTACAATAAAGTGCTAACTGGATGCTGCTTGTAGAAACCCTTTTCATAGTTCTCTGCTTAGGGTACTTGACCAATTTCAGTTCATGTGGGCTTCATTTGATTCAGGTATTTGATCCCAGCTTTCTCTTTTCCCAGTATTAAAAAATACTGTAGTTTAGAATTTTTTTAAATGGCAGTATTTCTATGGAGACACTTTCGGTCTCCCCTTCTGAAGCTGTTTTGTTAAAAAAAATAAATAAAAATAAAGCATCCAAACCCAAAAATTAATCAGAAGAGAAAGGAAAAGGGCACATATAAGAATTAGCTTTCACTTGGTTAAAAAAGCATTCAGTTTCTAAACAGGTACATCCAGGTGGTTTGGGTTTTTTTCCCAGTAAAAGTTTATGTAATGTTTACTCCTGGGGTATGATACTCAAAAAGGAGACAGTTTATCCTACTTCAAGGATTTTTGCAGCTAAGGTATAAACAGGAATTCAAACGCTGTACTGTGATATGCAAAGTAAGTGACTTTAACAGTTGACTATCAGAAAAAAAATAGACTTCTAGTTTCTATTTTTTCATTTTCTAGGTGACACTGATTTTCTTTGTGCACCAGGGAATTATTAAAAAAAACCATCCTGCCACTTCCATCCTTCTCAGTATTCCCTGACCATATGAATATTTCCTTGACCATTTTCTAGGTTTCTTTCACATTAAAGATAGAAATTTTTTTCTAAAAAAGTGTTTATTGACCTTTTCAGAGTAAAGGGAAAAACAAAATAAAAGCCAGCTCATTATGCAATGTGTGAGATGAACTTTGAGAAGTAGTGTCAAGTGGCTATAGACTTTAATTCTGTAGAGAAAACTTGCAAAGACTTAGGTATATCTCAGTCATAATTAAATGGGTATTCAAACAGATTTGAGGAGTCAGTGGTAGTCAGTTTCCTACAGGATCCTACACTCAAAATGAAAGTGTCTTCTTTTGCTAGACAACTTTTGGAACAATAGATACAAATATATTCTTTAGATATTTATTCTGAACAACCTCACTTTGAAAGAAAACAGGCTATTTAATTTCACATTACACTGTATCTTTTTACCCCTTTGGATTAGATGTCAATTACCTAAAATATCAGGCTTTTCCTTTTAATCCATAATGTAAGCCTAATTGTGAATAGATTTTTTAATTTCTTTTTTAAAGCTTCTATATTGGCAGTTAGAAATGCAGTCTAGAAATTATCTAAGCCATATCCTGAGATTTGGAAGTATTAAGATCTCAAGTGCTATTTAAGGATTTATCTTGAAAAAAATTAGGTCACTATGTGTCTAGGTCTTTAAAAAGTTTTTCTTCAATCTAGAGTTCATGAATAAAAATCAGACTCTGTTCCAGAGTAGCTACTTTTCTCTGAGGAGGGGATAAACCATAGAGTAGGTCCAGATTAACCTGGAAGCCCAGCTGACTGTGCTGCAATGAAAAGGTACACATTATAAAGCTCAGGAGAAAAATGGAAACTTTTTGTTGCTTCCTCCCAGAAAATAACTCTTCAGTGAGCTGAAATTAAAGGGTGGAAATGTATATTGGAAGATAATTCACATGCTTGATACTAAGTACAGTGTGGGCATTGGAGGGTACCAGTAACAAAATGGATCAAAATTTGTTGTTTTATTGAAATTTAGATCAGATTTATATCTTAAAACCACAAAATCAATCTATCACTGAATATAGTTACTTTTTTTTTTTTTTTTTCCTGGTACAGAACAGTGTGGATTAACATAAATTCTATTTCCTAAATTTTATTACCCTGCATATTGGGAAATATAGTGCAAAGCAATCCAATTTCAATTTTGCCAGTAAGTTGACTTTTATTACATTAAAATTTCCTTGTACTTGTTCTCACTAGTCACATTCTCATTGTTCATTCTCTATCACTTTGTCTTTTATTTAAAATAATCCAAAGTTTTCTGGTTTGTTCTTTGATACAGAATATTATACTGAAAATACAAATACTTCAGTGAAATTGAAGGTATTCAGTGGTCACACTATGAAAATAATGCTTTCCCAGGAGCATGAAAGCTGGTGCTAAAGTAATAAAGTGTTAGTAGAAGCAGTATAAAATGTTTGACCTGTATCAGCAAAGGAAAGGGACACAAGGGACATGTAAACTGATACACAGGTATTATATAAAAAATTGATTATTTTTTTAATAGGAGATAGGCACCACCTGCATCAGATACTCGTTGTTCATAATATTCTGTGTCTATTTCTATTTTTTCCTTACATATCAGTCTAAGGTAGGATATCAGTCTAGGCAATCATGTAGCCAGCAATACAAAAAAATCATTGCAAGAGAAGGAAATCAGGTACAATGAAGATTAATTGTAAGGTTTTGCTCTCACCTTGAAAGGGGCAGAGATAGAGTTCTGATCTTTACTTCCTGTTATCTTTATGCATTTTGCACTACACCATTATTGTATTGAAGACAGCATAAGTAGCTACGTAACTAGATGTGTCCTCTACTGTAAAAAATAGATAGAGACTGGAGTTCCAGGCCTTCTTTCTCCATGCTATCCCCTTGATGTAAGACTATCTGGATTTCTCTGAATATAGCAGGTGTCTAAGTTTTAGGCACTTCAGTTCCTCAGTTAGTTACTTAAATGAGTCTGAATCTACCCCTGTACTCCAATTATTTTTTTCAAATACACTGATCAGTGCAGATTGCACTTCCACTACAGGAATTTGAATCTTCATATTACACTTATGTTATTAAAATTACTAATATTAAAATAGCATTCATTATCTTTGTTTTTATATTATGATGTTGGCTCTGATCACTAACCTTACAAGCAGTGTGCTGTTGAACCACTACTTGCATTGTTCCAGTAATCCTTTTGGTTAGTATGAGCAAATATTTCCACTGACAGCAGCAGCTACCAGAAAGCAAAAAGATGTTTACCTTAAAAAAACAGTTATGAGTCATATAAATGAAGCTGGAATCCGTGGCCATTCCAGACACTCTGAGCTATACCTTTTTGGTGAACAAGTAACCAAACAAGAGCTGTGCAGTACCGATCAGTGTTTTCAGACAAAGATGCCAGCCTTTTACTAGTGATGTCCTCATGTAGATGACAAGACTTACAAACACTTACAAACTCGCTTATAAAAGCCTCACAAAAGCACTTATAGAACCCTTACAAAACAAATGGAGTAGACTATACCCTTCAGAGATACAGAAATGAAACACAGCCAAGAGGAATTGGGGGGTTGGGGGGAGGGCTCTATATAGTTACTTAAGTAGACTACTTCTGAAGTGTTAAAAAAAAACCCACCACACTTTAAAAAAAGCAAAAAAACCCCAAATGTGCTAGTTATCTGGGGCATAGCTTAAGTGAAGCAGAAGCTGTTGTGCCAACTTTGGATTTGTCCATGCAGACTGGGCCTACATCCAGCAGAAAGTCAGGAGACAACTGTATGTGAAAAGTCAGTGAAATATTTTAAGAAGGGAACTCCAGAATCTATTGGTAAAAAGATAAAACATAACTCAGGATACATCCCAATTTGAAAGCAAGGATTGATTCTTGACCTCAGATACCTTATTTTAACACTATGTGCAGTGTTTGAAAAGATGGTTGCTGTTGAAATTAGAGCATGTCTGCCTGCAAAGTATTTTAAGATGTCAGATGACAGATGTTTGCCAAGTGGGTTCAAGTGGAAATTTGTAAGCAGTGATGTCAAAAAAAGCCTTTAGAGATAGGGTTTCTGAAAAAAAGAGAAATGACATTTAGGAAACCAGGAATACTGATGTTCTAAGATCCCATGGAACTGCTTGCTTGTACAAACTCTTAATCCATACAAACTCTTAATCCATACATACACTGAAGCATTTTGAAGCATTTGCTATAGATGGGAACAGTACTACTGGGCTCAAAATTTGTATGCTTCAGTCTTTTGAATGACAAACTCCTGTTGAAATGGAAAGATTATATTGAGACAATTAAAAGCAGGTCAATAATCCCTAAATGAAAATAGCCTTACTGAACATGGGCCTTTGCCTGTTGAATTGATTTTTGATGTGATGACCAAAATACTAGTGCTACCTACTCCTGTAATTAGACTTCATCCAAAATCTTTTAATGGAATGGCAGACAGCAAGATCAGTCTTGGATGTGGAGGTGTACCTCTGTGTTTTTTACTGGGTGACAGACATACAGTTTTGTTTGCTAAAGGCAAAACCATCCTACACCAATCCTGCAAAATCCTGTATAGGATTACTTAGCTAAACTGTTTCACATTGGAGCAGTGACACGTTAAGGGTAAAAGAAACTGATGTGTTTCAACTGGAATGCAGCTAATAAAAAATTGGGCAATGGAGATGGCATGCTGTGTAATTGTTTTCCCAAAACTTTTCATGGGGCAAAAAGGCAAGAGCTGTGAATGCAGAAGACAATAGAAGAGCTAGAAGTTTTTTTGACAAAGTATTTTTATGGGACAGAGAGGTTTCCTAGCATATTTTTCATGTATAATGATCATCGAGCAGGTCATGATCAAGCATATGACATTTTTTAATTTTTTTTTTTTTTCTTTTTAATGCAAAGGGTTTGTCTATAAACCAGAATATTTTCTAGAATCCTCTGAAAGTCATATATCAGTGAAAGAAAGGCTGAATTGTATACCAGAAGAATGCTAAAATTTGGCACCTTCCATTAGGTTAAAAAACTGTAATTATAACAAGGCTAAAAAGAGACAGGAATATATGCCAGAACACAGACCAAAACTGGTCTGATTCCTTTTTGTAACATCCAGTAGAGGCAGATTGGCACATGGTGATGGATTTCCTCACTGTGGTTCTCACTGCAGTCCTGGACAGAAGGCTATCAAAGTGATCGAAAACAGGAGAGGAGGTAGTACATTAAGATATCTTTCCCTTAAAATATGATAGATCTCTCATAAATGTACTAATATTAAAATATTTGTAATATCTTCATGGCACACTCTTGACTGCAGTATCTTCATCCAGCAATCTGTGTACACATGAACGAGAACAATTAAAAATGTAACACCAGGGTGAGGATGGCAACATTTTTACTTTATCCTAACTTTTGTTGCAGTTTTAGTATTTCATTCTTTTAAAATTATATTCCAGAAGTATGAATGAATGACAGTATTTTGAAATTTTGACTATAAAATTATATTTACCTATTTACATCCTCAAGGCAAAATCTTCCATCCTACACAGCACTAAGGGCTATGTCAAAGTGGTCAAATCAATATTCTATAGCAGGAAGGACAAATGTGCTTCCTTAACATACTCAAGTAAAACAAGGGGCAGTGTTCTTGGAAATTATTTAACATGCTTAGTACTAGATGGCTGGCATTTCATCTCTCTGACTTACATGTTTAAACCTTTCATTGGTTTTACTGTATGGGATTGATGTGCTCCAGCAGAGTTAGCTTATCACTGCAAGCCACACTCTGTTGTGAGGCCTGCCTCAAAGAAAATGTCAAATGCATTCAGAACCTTTGATATTTCAATGCAAATTCCATAATGTGTATTAAAGAATGGAAAACAAACTACACCACATTATAATTGCTGTTTAACTCTATCTCAGCTGATAATCCATGTATGTTTACTTCTACACCTGGAAACAGAGAAAAAAAGAGCAGACAGTAAAATGAGGAAAATAAAGTATCTTATAAAATACAAAGTATACCAATTTTATCTTTTTTTTTTTTTTTTTTTCAGATCTATGACAACATTTAAGGGAACTTCCATTTCTTTGGGGAAAAAATGCTTTACTTTACAATGACTACAAAATTCCGGTGTGCTCCCAATATCATCTTTACAAATAGTTGTCCGTGTGAAGAAATATTATTTATTAACTTTTTAATATACTTTTATGTATTTCATAGTGTACAATGTAAAAAAGAATGAAACAAATGCAGACTGAAATGTTCATACTGTAAAACAGTTGAACAACTCAGGTCGAATTAAAATTTGTGGGTCAGTTTTTAACTTGTATATTATATAATCCAGACTGTACACTTTCTTTCATCAGAATTAAACTGGGAGTGAATCTCTTATTACCTCAAGCTACTTTTCATAATTGAATACGTTCAAGATGTTAATGCATTTAATTCTACATGATAGTTGTTCCTTATTTGAGTGCCTCCTTAATATTCTGAATCTTAAAGAAACTGACACAGAAATGATTGATTATACTTAAAGTGTTGACCTGCAAATGATTTGGCTCACACAACGCCCTTTTGGACTCTAAACTGGACTAGACTTGTAAAAAATTGCAGTACTGAATCTAGACTATACTGAAGTCATTAAGAAAAGCCTGTAGGTTCTGGATACTTTAGATATGGGAAACTTCCAGCTTTTATGGACAGCTCATCTCTTTCCTGAACTTGGTATTCATTTTTTCAGCCTTCCTTGTTTGAAAGACATTATTTTTATTTCCATATAAATTAAAAACCCCAAAGATCTCAAAAACACAAGAGAAAACAAACTCAATTTTCAAAATATTGGGCGAAGGAGGGGTGGGTGTGTGAAGCTGATGATGCCATGGAAACATCTTGCATTTCTTTGGGATTATCAGCATTCCTCATGGATCTTCTCATAGACATATCACTGCAACAGTGGACATCTAAACATAAGTTTGAATATATTTAAACCTCTGTCCTTCAGTGTTTTTTTCAAAGCATCATGCTAATGATACTGGTTTCCACAGCAACCAATAGCATTTCCTACCTCCTCCTTTTCCTCTACCCTCTTGCCTGGCAGCGCTCCCTGTAGGACTGACATCTCTTTGTGTAAAAATAAACAAGTATAATTTTGTGTGATACTGTCCAAATAATAATGCTGCAGTATCTGGATAAAATATGTATTTTAACTGCCAAATAATGGGCTTAACTCCAGGTTTTATGCTCCTCGTTTTTTTGTTGGGTTTTGGTTTTTTACAGATGATTTGGTATGAAAACCAATCAAGAAATCAAGCAAGTCACTGGGAAATGCAATTTCTGCTCATCACAAATGAGCCTGAAACAACTTAAAAGGCTAATGGTCAAGCTCTCTGAAAAAAAAAAAACCCAAAAGTTTTTATGAATGATAGATATGTTTAATTCCTGAATCAATCACAAACTCATCCTGATTTCTCTGACTACCCTTGTTACAGACTAGTATTCCCAAAATAGCTTTAATCAGTTATTTTCAGCCTAAGGGTTGTCAGCAAATTGCTTATTATGACTGTTCCTCATTCATTATTCATCCAGTGTAAGTGGTCATATGAATAACATGATACCACTGCTGTCAATGATGATGTCCAGAGTTTATTCAACAATATGATAATGAATAATAAGGTCTTTATATAAATATTAACATCCATAACTATTTTATATAAAATAAGTAAAACTTATGCAGTTTGTGAAGAGTTGCATATATTAGGAATAATCTCATATATTATAATTATTTTAATGTGAACAATTGTCTATAGTGGACAGGATGTGTTTTGTAAGTTAATAGATTAAACTTAATATAAATAAAGTAAGGAAGTTGAGTAGTTATTTGCCTTTTGCAGTGAAAAAACTGATAAATCCATCCTTGTAACTCTATTTATATCAATGAATTTTGTCCAGGTAAAACCTGTGTAATAATAAAATCATGCTGATGAGCATTCACATTTTATCATAAAAAGTCATATATTAATCCTTCCAAGAAAATTCATCTAAAACTTTATGTAACATATTGTATATTACTTAATAGGTTTGTTTGCATAGCTACCTGTTCAACAGGCATTCCTAACAAGCAATATTTAATTATACTCTCAATATCAAGCAATCAGAAGTAATGAGTCAGTCAGCAATTCTTTAAATTGAAAAAAAGTTTTTAAAAAACCTAACCAAACAAACAAAAAAAAACACCCCAAAACATATACAAACATTAGTTTTAATTTTCTTCTTCCAAAGTTTTGGGTAAAATGTGGTCTCATATTGAGATTTTTCTCTGTAACTATAAAACCAGAAATGTAGGAAAGGTGGAAGCGAAGGGGTTCTTACACAAAAACTTATTCCCAGAAACGAAAGATTTCTAACAAAAAGAATAGTTATTATATGACTACTAATTAAATGAGTTCCAAGAACAGGCAACACTGACTGAAAAGCAGGATTCTTCATTGCTTTATGTTTTTCTGCTATCTCTCACATCTTCATTAATCCTCTAACTGTTTTGTTGCATAAAACCTCCTGGTAATCTACAATCAGGTAGATCTTATATTTGTACACCTTGTTTACAAAAAAAAAATTGATTTCTCCTTTGCTTCTCTGTAGGTCTGTTATTAATATACATTTTTTCACAAATTTCTGCAATAACAGATTTTCAGATTTCTAAGTTTTAAGTTGGAAAACTAAAAAAGGTTTTTATTATGCCCTTTTTTTATTAGTAACAATAAACTCTTGACTGGTGCAAGTGAAGGTATCTTTGTCAGGCATAGAATCATTTGATTAACGAGTTCTGAGCTTATCGCATATATGGTGTGTCATGTTCTGTTAAAGACGACGTGGTTGAGTGTTTATAGAAGAATTTGGTTTTGCTGTCATGACTGCTCCACATGGCGACAACTGGGACCCCCTTCGGATTCCTCATCCCTTGGAGAAGTGAGAAGGTGCAGGCTGGGGAATCTTCTCAACAGAGAGAGAAGGAAGATGAGACACAGCAAGGTTGCAAATTTGCAGTATCTTGTGGAAAGCAGAGTGCCTGCATGCAGCAGGGAGCAAATCTAAACCTAAGCCAAGTCTCAGAGACCATGAAAAGAAAGCTTCTCTCCTAGGAACAAAGATGGGACTACATGGAGTTTTTCAACCTAGGAAGACACTAAAAGCTTCTGGATTAGAAAGCAAAATTAGAGAAGTGGCCCACAATACATGGGGAATAGTTAGTGGCTGACAGATGTAATTTTATTTTAATGTCTCACACAGAAAATCTGAGTTGCTCTGCCTAAAGAATAGCTTTCCCTATTTTATTATTCTGTGCTCTAAAAACTAGAATGGAAGATTTTTAGTGTTTTGGGGAGTGCTTGCTTTAAGGAAAAGGGGAAGGAAGTTCCACTTTAGTGTATTGTAATTCCATCACAGCATCCCACAGTGTAAAATAGACACAAACATGGACTGACAATACTATCAATTCCTGTGCTTGCGTAGACCCTGGGCTACCTGGAAAGGGAACAGTGAACCCACTCCCTCATCACTAGAGATAGTTATAAGCAAAGGTGCAGGAAATGCTGAGTGTTTGTGAAAGAATAATACATCTTTCAAGCTGTGGTCCTACAGCTGTGATACAACAGGGGTTTTCACATCTTAAAAATTTCTTATTAAATATTTTAGACTTATTTTAGTTTTACACGGCTTTAAAGCAGTATTGCTTTTCAGATGTATCTATGGCTTTAATACAAGAAAGTTTTATTTGGAGGGAAAAGAAATTTTGTGGTAACGTTAGCTACTGTCTCCTGCACATGCTTAATATGAAGGTTAGCTTTTGGGAAGACAAGGACTATATAGAGATATAGAAATCTGACATTCATATTCATTATGAAGCTAGAATAGCTATCCACTCTTTCAAAATGAACTGTGCTATAGCTAGTAGCCATGAATGAGCTGAAATACCTGTATGTTATTGTTTGAGCATTAGGGAAAAGAGGTAATTTCCTCTCTTTGCTGTAACAGCACCTTCTATGAGCTACTTGGCAGCTTGGGCCTAGGTCTGTAATGTAAGCAGCTTTATTCAAATGATTTGTCCAAAGGAATTAATACTTACATAGTCACATATCAATGTATTGGAAAGATCAGGGCCACAGACATCAGCTGTAAATTCTGCCTTTTGATTTAAAACTTTGGCCTGTTAGTCATATTATGTAACTCAACCAAATCCATAGAATATGTATGTGCCTGCAAGACATTAATAACCACATTATTGTCTTTTCCCAATATAAGCAGGGATAATTTTATAATACCATACTACAATTTCTTTCCCTAAGCATCTGACTGTTTACAGATCTATATGTTTCCTTGCTTTTTGAACAAGAAAGCAAACAAAGAAAAACAGAATAAAATGAGCCTGTGTAAGCAGTAAAAGAATAACAGTGGTATGCGTGAGGAGAAGAGCTAATTCTAAAATGTTGATAATAATCTTAATAAACAGAAACGTATTTTAAGAGGGGTTTTTAGATGCCTAAAAATGTTGACAGTAACATCTAACAATATTGCAAAATATATATATGTAACGTTCTGTTGACTGTAAATTACAAAATACTGTTTATATTTAATAGTCAAGCTACTCTCAAAGTATTCAAATAGCTTTGAATTACCTTATTAATATGGAAGATACCTATGTTTCAAGGTTTTCAACTCAATTGCTGTGCAGCATACCCTCAGAATTCAAATTTGATTTTTTGTTTCTCATATAAATGGGATTAAACCAACTGGATTATTTTGTTCTCTTCCAAATTTTTGTTGACTGCTCTCATGTCACTTCACTTATAGCCAAAAAAAGAAGGCAAGTGAATCAACAGATATTCCACTTGATGGATCAGCCAGGAGGGCTTGCTTTTAGACAGACAGATGGTATCTTGGCTCTAGACATAGACTGTTCCACCTGCACAAATAAGCATCCATTAGTCTTGAACCAGGCTACTCCCCAGTATACTTGTAGAGGAAAATATCATATTGGCCATCTTACAGGGACTGAATCAAGAATATGATAATTAAAATATTAATTTATTTTTAGTCTTCTTGCATTTAATTTTTTTTTTTTCTTCATTCCAATTCTAATCCTGGTGATAACTTCTAGAGCCTTATATTTGTAGCTCAAATGCTTCGATGCAGTGGCACAGAAGGCAGCACTGTTCTGCTTGAGGACTGAAGCACATGTAGATAAAACAAGATTCTTTCAAATCCACCTTAGATGTGCTTCTATGTCCTTCTGTAGAAAAGTAAAGTTGGTGTGCCATGCCCAGATTTTGTCCCCCAGATCACAGGGACAGGAAGAAACTGAAGGTGTCCAGCAGGAAGTATACCAAGATGGTCAGAAGCCTAGAGAAACATATCCTACAAAAAGAGGTTGAAGGACTCGGGTTTCTTCATACTGGTGAAAAAGAAGCTAAGGGGTGGTCTAGCAACAACATATAGCTAATTGAAGAGCAGTTACGGAAATGACAGAGCCAAACTCTTCTCATTAGTATAGATAATACAACAGGGTGGAACAGACAAAGGTTATATCTTTGGAAGTTCAGATTAGATATTAACAGAAGCATTTTTCTTAGGCAGTGCAGCACCGAAACAGGCAGTCAGAGAGGTTGTGAAATCTCCATTTGTGGAGGTTTTCAAGATTCATCTAGAAAAATTCATAGCTGCCCTCATCTGGTGCTGATTGTAATCCCACAGTTAGTGGAAGACTGTATTACATGAGCTCCAGAGATTCCTTCTAACCACTGTTTCTATGACTCTATGACAAGATCTATGGTAATAATGGTATTCCCAAAGAATAATCCTCTTCAGATAAATAAGTTCTTTTACATGTTTTCAAAACTGGCAATACTATTTACTGCCATTGTGTATGAGGAAACTGGTGAAAGATGTTGCCTTTGCTGTCAGATGATTCCTGGTTTTTAAATACAAATTTATTTTAGGCATGTATGCTTTTTTTTTTTACCAAGCTCTTTCCACTCTAAATCACTACTTGCTATTAAAAATTAAATGTTGATTAGGATCCTCATTTACTTTTGCTATAAAAAATGGTGTCATTCCAAGGAAGTATGTAATTTAGAAGTCCTAATCATTTTATTCTACATTAAATGGTAATTAAACATTATTTCTGATAGATATTATTGCTATATGATAAATAACTTCAAATTAGAATGCCACATTTTAAAAACAAAAGAGTTACAGACATTTGACATCGTTGGGGATCTGGTCATAATCTGTAATTCTCTGGCTTTGAATAAATTAGATCAGAATTTTGGGGGATTAATTGTGTCTTTTACCTTTGTACTATAATGTAATAAGAAACATTAATCTAGTAGAATAATAAATATTGTTTAGTCTTGAAAACATGAATATAATTTATTTTCATTTCATTAAGAACATTAAGATTGCTTTCCACCTGAAAAATGTGGAAATAGCAATTTATTCCAAGATCTAGAGTGTCTAATATAAATACTAAAATAAACACCACAGTACATAAAAATTAGATGCTTCACCTGACCAGGAAAGGCTCAACTATCTAAATTAGACAGCCTTTCTAGAAAGCCAGTAGAACTTGCTATCCATGTTAAAAAATAAACCAAGAAGGCTTCACAGTGGCACAATAGACATCTATATATAACTGTTATGGATGCATCTGAAATCCTGCCCGTTTTGTTCCTTGGCGTGTTTCTGTTATTCAGAAGACTGAAATGAAATGAGAGGAATTCTATCTTCTACATGTGAGCCCTTTCTTGCAATAACATTTGCTCATCTCCACAGGAACTATTATGTCACTACTGTATTCCTTTTGTAAAAGAGAATGACTAGAACTGGCTCCAGGTTATGCATATATTCACTAATATGCTAACATTAAAATATGGTTAGTGTTATATTTCTTTTACTCTGTCATGTTAACATGTTTGCATCTAGTCTTGTTTATGAAAACAAACCTGTTCTTATCTGTTAATAACTCTAATTCTCTGTCTGCTTATAAATGCCCATATCTTCTTTTATAAAGTTTCCTTTGTAGAATTTTCACTTACCTTGATTTTTTTCTAACACGTGCTTTCTTCTGATCAAAGCAATTTTTGTTTGTTTCTTTGCTTCTTTGTTTTGCTTGCAAGGAAAAAGTCTCACCAGGTTTGAGAAATTATAAGTCAGCAATTAGTGCTCTGAGGTGAATAAAGTATCTGAAGGCAACTGAATATTTCACTCTGACCTAGAATATATTTAAAAAAAAGAAAAAAAAGAAAAAAAGAAAAGAAAAAGGACCCAAATATGAATAAGCTTTATAAATAATTTACTTTGAATCTGAGGATCAGAATTAGAAACCATCTCTAATTACAAAACAGTGAGTTTCTTGTAATATCCTGAATCATTACTAGTTACCCATCATTTGTATGATTCTACCACCTTTAGATGCAGAGTTTAAAAGAAAAAAAAAAACAGATATGGATAGTGTTCATATACATGCAGTTTACATATGGCGGTTTGTATTTAATCTGCATATGTTTGTATATATTTGTATATAAGACTATTCCATATTTTGGCTGCAGAATATATTAGCTAATCTATGCATTAGAAATAAAATAGTTTATTAATAAAACAAATATGCTTAATTTCTAGGAAGTTATGTTGTACTGTAAATTGCATTGGATACCTGTACAGTAAAAGAGATTGATGGATACATTAGAAGCAAATACACCAGTGGAACCAAATGACTGGAAAACCACTGCTTAACCCTCACGTCCCCATCCCTCTCCCAGGAATACATCAGTGTTATTTCAGCACGTATCATGCTATTTCTAGAGAGGAAGAATATATAATGATGTAGTGTTTTATATGTTGTATACTTCTGAATGCATAGATGATGGATGTAGGCAGAAAAATAATTTCACATAAATTTGTAATTTAATCATAAAATGACTTTATTTTAAAAAAATCAATTTTATAACAAACTGATAATAACAGAGAAAAAATAGAGGAAACCGGTGATGAAATGAAAAGTATATCTTATTCAAAGAACAACAATGTCATCTAGAAAATATGCTAGTCTTTCAAAAGAAAGGTAAACAGATGTGGCAGTGTTAATCATCATCAGTGAGCACCCTCTAAAAGGAAATGGATGTATAGCTTTAAAGTGAAGAAATTATAAAATCTGATTCACCATTGCTCCAATGCCTTTACATCTGTATTTTGGTAAAGCTGTTGTATGTCTGAAATGATACATAACTGGATCATGCTCTTCATACGAACCTGTGTGTTCACAGATACATGAAAGACAAAGAGCTCAATCTATCCAGCTTACTAGAGGAAATGTTTGGAAGCGATATAATTGAAAGAAATGTAGTATCTTCAAGGGGAAATGATTTTTGATACTAAAAGGCTTCTTCATCTAGCAGACAAAGTGTAATTAAATCCAGTGGCTGGAAGTGGGTTAGAAACAAAATCAAAATTAAACTAAGGTACATGTTAAACATTTTGGTTGATTAGCTAGTATAGCAATTTAATGAAAATATGGAGAGTTAGCATTAAATATTTTAAATCCAGATCAGAAATCCTTATCAGAGCTACCAATCAACCAGAGCTTTTAAGGACTGATGTAAGAATCAAAATAACTATTATTAGATCACCTGGGAGCAGAAGTTATATCCAGATGGGACAAAGAACACAATATAGTCTTCACCTCTTCGGATTGCGCTGGAGCACACGTGCTGTTGTGTGTTGGACAGATGCTTATGAATGGTTTCCAAAGTAGTTGCCCTTTAGTTTCTGAGCTCAGTTACACCTTGTGAAGAAAATTTTGTCTAATCACTATGGATGTCATTTGCATCTTAGCAATTCCTAGGCACCCACTCAGTTCTACCTTTTTTTGTAAGCTGAAATAAAATTCTTACTGCTTTAATAGCCCTGATACCAGTGGAATTGTTTCAAAAGCCAGAGCTGTTTCAGAACTTCCTTTGCCTTTTAGAAAAATGGTCCAGGCATACTTAGATAATATGTCTATCACTGTTAAGATGTACATAACGCCATCACTGTGTTTGGAATACTGTTGCAAATCCAGTAAGTCTGCCTGCCATTGTGCATCCACCTCTGCCACAATCGCTTTGGCTTTTTTTTAAAGTGCTTTTTTGCAGCCTTGTGTAAACTGTAAGCACCTTGGTTTGCAAACTGGATTGCCACTTGGCTTCTGTTCAGTTTGGCAAACCACCTTTTAGCAGCTTCAGAAAGGAAATTTAAACACAAAGCTTCCCACCTCCCTAGGAGCACAATGAATCTCTTTTAACAAAAGTGATGATGTAGATATGTCTACTGACATGCTGCTACTACACGCAGGTACAAAATGAAACACTGGAAAATCAGTTTAACTCTAATACAGAGGCACTTTTTTTAACAGGGTATGAGGGGAGCTGTCTACGAGTCAGCCATCTCCAGGCTTCCTCCTTTTTTCCCTTGAACACTGCTGTCACTTCTATGCCCATTCTCCTTTCTTCAGCTACTGCAGGCACAGACATAAAAACGTCATGGTACATTTCAGACAGCTCCCTCCCCAGTCAGTCAGATGGAGTTTTTTGAAACATTATGTAAGGTCATTGACCTAAGGATAACACATACAGCACTAGCCTGCACCCCATCATGGTCTTACAGGTAGTTGTAACACACCCAAAACCATGGGCAAAGGGAGCTTTCCCACACCACCTCAAAAACCAGTTTGTGGCTCATGAGCCCATTGGCTGGTTCTTCTAGTTCACACAGTGGTTTTAGAGACTTTGGGTCTTTTTCTTATTGACCCATGCACACATTCTTCTGAAGTTGAAATTTTGTTCTAGTTTTCCATTTTTGCAGACAGCGTTGCCTGTGTCTTGCAGCACCGTGCAAAGCCCAAAGACTGCACCAGTAATACTGTGTGGCCATCCTGTTGGTCTGGGCCCAGACCCTGGGGCCTCTCGCTCCAGCTTACAAGTTCAGTCTCTTCTTTGCATGTAACAGTGGTTGTGCGAGGGGCCCCTCTGTGGGCTTCTTAGGGGGTGCCAAAGGAAGAGGGCAGCCAGCCAGAGGAAGATCTAAGCATATGTGGGTATGACAGTGTCAAAAATGGCCATCAGCCAATCACAAAGCAGAATGAAAACACATGGAGAATGATGCTCTCAGAAGCAGCAACCTCCTTACGTAGTGAGAGGACACTGACTTTTCTGATGTGCTTCTGGGTAGGGGTGGCATGGCAACAACTGAGGATTATGAAAACACATGGGACGTGACATTGTCAAAAAGGGAATCGCCCTGTCATAAAATGGTGTCTGAAACAACATGGTGGACCCTGAGCATGTAGTGGGAGGGACGCCCAGCTCTGCTATCCCTTGGCTATCCTCCCTGCCATAAAATGGTGGCTGAAACAAAATGGCAGTCCCCTGTGTCTGTAAGGGAAGGGACTTCCTGGTCTGATGTACATCTGGATAAACTGGAAGTGGTGGCTGGCTGCGCCAGTCACAACAGACTGTATGACCAGAAGGGGGTTGTGACTTCCAGGGTGAATGGTACATATGGGTGTCTGCAGGAGCGAGAACTTCTGCTGGAAGCTGGGAGTGAGGTACCTGCTACTTCTTACCTTCAGTAAAAGTTGTCCCTATACTATTATCAAGGACAAGCTCAAGCAGAGTACGCTATCTCCTATCACATAGTTTTCTATTCCTTGTCACAATGGGGAGGTTCTCATTCCCATTCTCCTGCATGTATGGTTCCTTGAGTACAGTGCGATCAGTGTTACAGGCTTTGCCTAAAATTGGAGAGGATCAGCATTGATAGACACCGACAGCATATAATAAGAGACCATGTTTATGAAAATATGTATTGAACAACCCTTTATTTGATGAGGAACACATGAAACAGAAGAAGAACTCTGAATATTAAAGAACAATTAGTACAGCATTTTGTAGGTTGACAACCATGGTATCTGCTACTCTGTTGCCAATTAGCTTAGGGTACTTTATTGAGGTTATGTCTATCTTCTGGAAAGCCCTGCATTTGCAGTACTTGAAGGTACATATAAAGACATGACAGATCATAGTGAGCTTATTCGACAGGTGTTAAAGAAAACATTTGCTCTTTCCCTGACCTTTTCTTTTGAAAAGGGTTTAGTTGCTACTTTTTCCAGCAATGGAAAGAGTACTTTTATGCTGGGGTAGAGGCTGTTATAAATACTATGCTGTCCTTATGACCATCACAACCAGGGAACTGACAAGATGCTTGTATTTTCTTCAAGTCTTGCCTGCAAGCAGGGCAGTACACCACTGGTACTAAACCCCCCAAGTGAGTCACTGAGCTGACTTGTGTGTCATTCCCGAGTCACTGACAACCTCCGTTATTATCAGGGCAACTTTGGTTGCTATCTGTGCAACTGGGAGTGGATGGGGAAGATATGTTTGCCTACCCGAGACTGAGCAGGAGGGCTTACTCTTCCAAGACTGAATTTACCATATTACCTTGTGAGGCTCATGTTTGCTTTCAGGATCCTTCACAGTATCTCAGAGCAGAAGGGAAGAGACAGCAGAAGACTGGGAGTAGGAAGCTCACACAGAGCCATGGCCGCTAGCGACAGCTGCCCACTGCCGCTCATTCACTTGTCCAGTACCCAGCAAGTCAGATTTCTGCCATTTCTAGTTCAAAAAATGTAAAATGGGGCCAGGCAGGTGTCTCTCAGGGACACCGAGGTGGATATTTGCTGGTTGGAGCTGGCTGGAGCAAGTTGGAGCCGTTTGGAGCTGGTTCCTCCGTCCCACTGCTTATGCAGCTGTTGCTGCCCAGCAGGAGCTGCCAGTGGCTGCCAGCCAGCAAGGACCTGCCAGACCCAGGCTGGGGGCAACAACAGCCCTTTGTGGCATGGGGCAAGGGAGGCACCTCTCACGCCCCAGAAGGAGCCTCCAGAGCAGGAGACAAGCATACCCAGAGAGTCCCAAGTGGGGCCCTGGGTCCAAAGGGGCTGCACCCACTGCAAGCACCCCCCTGTTCTGGCAGGGCCTGCAGAGCGCCGACCCTCACTGTGGCAGCCACTGCCCTGCGCTCAGGGGGAACAGCTCCATCAGCGTGGGGAGCCCAGGAACACAGGCAGAGATGCCTAATACCAGGGAAGAAGTGTTGGTGTCCGTCACTTTTCTCGTATAACCCTTTTAAGGGTATTATCAATGTGACTTTTATATACTAATTTAAAAATTTAATTAGGCAAAAATAAATTTCTGGATGCATAGCTTTGGTTTGTTTCCTTTTGCCCATAATAAGATATTCACTGTAAAAACCCATGAACTGGGAGAGGTCTGAAGTATGAAAAAATCAATGGTAAGCTAATTATACAAAATTCCCAATCACCTCATGATGTTCAAATAGAAAAGTGCCTATTTGTTACTTTTGAAACAATAGCCCATAAATATATGCCTCTTTTGATGCTGGACTCTGCTCTCTGCTCCAGCTCATTGCATAAGATTTCACCAGAGCCCTAGCCTATGTGACAGATGCACTCGACCCCTTAACCAAACTAGCAGTAGTTTGGTTCAGGCTCCAAAGGAGGTAGAGGCCTGAGCTGTAGTCAGACTGACACAGTGAGCACTGATGCATATAGGCTTGGATCACTGACCATGTGATTAACGCATGAAAAGCAGATGGGTTTTCCGAGACTCATTTATCAAGGAACAAAGAAAGTTGTGGGTACAAGAACTCTCATGCACACCTCTCCCTTTGTATGCAGTTTGACTACGAGCCAACCACTTTATCCCGTAAATATGACCACCTAAGTGAGCCTTCTGTGAGCTCTCCCAGCTAGGCAGCTTGGCTGCATGGCAGTGATCTCCCCTTGAGCTGGGATGCTTCTCAAGGCTGATCCTTGAGGCAGAGAGACCTTTTACCAGCGGCAGATCTTTGGTAAGTGACTGATACTGTGCATAACCTTGGAGTATGGTAACTGTTTTGCGACTTGGTAACTTTGATTTTGTCTTGGTAACTTTAAGTTGTGTCTTGGTAACTTTGATTTGTGTCTTGGTAGTTTTGAATCATTATTCAAATGATTGTGCCATACAGTAATAGAGTGAAACTTGCCATCGGACTTTGTTAAGTCATGCTTTTAGAACATCATATTAAAACCACTTTTGTTAATACCTTTGACAGTGGTCCTTTCAGCAATCTAAATCACCACCCATTTGGGACATCCTATTGATAATGAAGTCCAAAACTCAACAACAGCTGTGCTTAACCTCTCATGATCCTGGATGCCCTTTCTTGCCTTGCTCTAACCATGATTATATATGCCTTTTTGAGTTTTCTCTTCCAACACTTTCACTTGTTTCTTCTGTAATGGTTTTTATAACAAATACTTCATTTTTTGGACATACACACAAAATCATTAGTTCCACATTCACTAGAAAGAAAATGTTCCCTTTTTAACTGTTATTCAAAGAACAAAATCATTAGCTCCTTTTTCTTGGATGAGACTGGGTTTGCTGTTCTTTCTTACCAGTGATGACTGGCTGAAGGACTGAGAAAGAAGTCTTCTTATTGTAGTGTAAATCATGCTTGTAAACCATCTGGGATAGAGCAGAGCTCTTGCTGGAGGGCAGAAGGAATAGCTTAGCCCCCCTCAGAACAGCTTCTGCAGACAGTGCTCAACTCCATACTGAGATACTGGTTGCATACTGATCTTTACCATTACAGTACATTAAAGCCACCTTTTCTCCTGACCTCGGATGTCCTGACCAGTGTGTCCCAAAGCTGCCACTGCACCTTGTGCTGTGAAAACAGTTAATTGCAGGATTGTAACTTGTAAAGGCTCAGTGAAAAACATTGCTATTGCAGAGAAGTATCTAGAGAGCTGTTTCACTGCACTGATCAGAAGCTCAATTTTATAAACTCGTGGGTATGAAGGCAAGGCAGTTTGGCGTGTGGTAAGTCCTCTGGTTGGGAAAATGTGAAGAAGATGCAATTTAGAGAGAAGGAAGATAATAGACACAAAGATTTGTTGAGATGGATCATAGGGACCAAGCTTTACTTTTGGACCAGAAACTGAAGCAAATCTGTTTGAGTCAAATCTGATCAGCTTTATGTCAGATTTTGCTTTGTTAACATCACCACCATTTGGTTTGAGTCTGATAAGTCTGGGAGAATTGGATGGGAGAATAGGAGATATAAGGAGGCACAAAAAATGAAATACATGCCAGAACCAGCTGCAGCAAGAGGGGAAATTCATAAAGCCAAGGAGGGCAATGTAAAAAAGACTGTGGCTATAGTCTTTTGATATTTGATTATTTTATCACACAATGATCTGGGTTTCACTTCCTTTTTAAGAACAGATTATGTGCCCTCAACACACAGGAACAACACATAGAAGAATATTCTGTTCCTGTACAGAACTCTTGTTGTATTCAAAGGATTACATCTGCAGCCCAATTTAGGATGTAATTCAACACCTTCTAGTTTGCATAGGATACCCAAGCTGCCCAAGAGTGTCAATTAATTTCAGCTGAATTCCTGTATGTCTGACAAAGATCAATAGTCCAGGCTTTGAACATTTTTCCAGTCTATACAATGTCACCAGATGATGTCATTCCTCTGTTTTAGAACATGATTCCCTGCACAGAGGCTACTCCTCCTTCCTCCAGCCCTGCATGTCTTCTAGGGTCCATTTGAGATCAAAGTACATATCGCATGGGGAACAGGGTATGTCATCCCTGCCGACTGTGTCTATGGTGTTGAATAACACAAAGCCATGGATCAGTCTTAGGGATCAATCCAGGCCAAGTGGCACACATGGGATTGCACCCATATACATAAAGTTAGCTATTTCTACAGCAAAATTTGCTTGGACTAAAATCGTTGGAATGGTCTAAAACACAGCGAGTGAATTAATGAACAGTTAAACATTGCAAATGATCTAGAGATGATCTGTGCTCAAGTTCATGACCTTGCCCCATATTTTAACAGTCTCAAGGCCTGTCTCACAACCTGCTTCCTGCATGAGCTAAGGATCCACTCGCAGTGCCACACTCTTGACCAGGATGAGGTAACCATACAGAGAATGCTGGAGCCCTGGCAGAGAAAGATCTGAGGCTAGCAAGTGTCCAGCCAGGAAAACACATTCTTAATATAGGCAGGGTTGGTGGTGGGAGGGGTGCATGTATGTTCACAAAAGAGAACAGCAACATTAGGAAGAACTGAAAAATGGGCCAACAAGGCTCATAGGCTTGTCAAGAGAAGCCCAAGAGCATCACCTGAATGCAAGATAATAGGAAAGTATGTTTGCCTGAGGACTTACTCCATGGAATAATTTTGCATAATAGCAGAGTAGCTTCATGCCTCTTCAGCACTTCATAACTGGAAAGATGATTTTGTACTCCAGTAATTAACCCTCTGCTGTGGAAACATGGCATCGCTGCACAAAGTTCTATGCTCAGTGGTGATGGAGGAGGCAGGACTGCAGTGAATTAGCACAGTGGAATTATAAATATCTGGAATGTTCAGTATCCACATAATTCAGACTATCTTGCCATCGATGTGAAATCAAAGTGATGAGCACCAAGCAGGTTTTTGGCAACTGCTCAACAACCTTTTTACTGTGCATTTGTACCTCGTTAAGAATCTATCAACTAATCAGAAAAAAATTTAGTTTACGTACTAAAAATGCTATCACTGAAAATAAGGCTGGTGTCATGGGGTAAAACAGGAATTTTCAAGTCTACATGACTAAGAAGACATAATCTATCATGCCTTTATGTATCAGGGCACAAGATAATTGTGGACTGCCTGCAGCGACAAGTATATCTCCCTGTCTCACATTCATACTAACAGATCATGTCAAATGTGTCCTCAATTTATGCAGCATTACTTATATATGCATTAGCAACTGCTCTTCCCAGGGCTAGTGTCCAGTTTCTATAATAACATAATACTCGTATATTGTAATACTGTACTATAATAATGTAAGAAAAAAACCATCAAAGGCTACTGTTCCTTACCCCCTAAGATGGAGTCTTGGGGGGCATTTGATGAGATTTACAAACATCATAGTGAATCACTGTCCACCAACTTTAGGGCCTTTAGATACAAACTATTAATTACCAATATATGTTTGGACCGTAACTCTGATGTTAAATGCATCATTTATAAGAAGTAAGCACTGTCTTCAGGCCAAGTGTTGAGGAAGAGTTTATGATCAGATATAGGACTAGATCTCCTTTAAAGGTTGTGTCCACCTCCATAATGGTAATGGTGTGCTTAACCCTTGATTTCTTATCTTCCCTTCCCCATCACTCATGCCTTGCATTCTCAAAATGTTACTATTTTGTGCCTGTTAAGTGTTCCCACCCCCCCACCTCCCATTTCTAATTGTTTGAAATAACATGTGGACTGTGTTACAACTCACAAAAGTGGTGATATTGTAAGATGATACAGACTTGCTGCATTGCGTGCCCTTGAGTTTGACATGAGGGAGTAGTGGGACATTTGACTTTGTAAAGCCCACAAAGCTTTGGAAGACATTGTGAGAAAGAAGGGCGCCAAAGACTTTTTGGGAGATTGACTTGAACTATGCGAAGGCCCTGTCTGGGTTTTCTTTCAGAGGAAACTAGCTAATTCATTCCAATTATCAGCTTTGGAATGAATGAACATTTATGGGATTTGTGTAATTAAGGGGCCAGAACCCATGAGTGAACTGGGAAGCTGAGTTATTTGAATCCATATTCATAGATAACCAATGTGCTGCTATTGTACAAATATCAAATTGCTGCTACTTTAGCTCTCAGGATAGTTTACTCAGAAAGGAATGTTACTTTCTCATATGATACTGAAAAGTCTAATAATATATTCGTATTTAGAAAAAAAATTGGAATCAAATTATGTAGTGAGGAATCGTGATTTTTCTTTTAGTGTCCCTTGTGCAGGCATCAATTGGAAAGAAAAGCTTTTTATATGATCTTCCTCCAACACAAGCAAAATTCTTTAAGAATTTAATCCATATATAATATATTAGTGAAACTTCACTCCATGGAATGTTTACCATGGAGAAATAGAGATTAAACTTGTCCAGTAATTACCAAATAGTGTTTGTAGAAAACAACTTGTTTATTTCTATTCCTCTGTCACTTATTTTATCCCTATATAGATTTAATGAAAATCCTATATTTAAAAATGCATATTGATTTGTTCCACTTAGGACTCTTTTTTTCCCTTATGTGTGTTTGTCACTTCTCCTTGCATCAAAAACAGTTTTATTATCCACATGCTTCTGAGACACAAAACTTGTCTCTGCTGTTCTCATGTGATGTCATAGATTTCAAGGAAATTTAGTGTCTTCTTTACGTAATTGTGAAAGACTGAACAAGGTCTAGCTCTGGCAGATGAAAGATCCTCTGTGTTCAGGCAAGAAAGCAGCAGAAAAATAATGTTTATGTTTCTCAGCTTCTGGATTGTAAGATAGACAAGAAGAATTAGTTCAAGCATGTAGAACAGAGCTTTCTGAAGAAAGGCATAGAAGCATATTTGGTTTTCTAGTGAATCTTTTTATTGTTTATAAGAATTTTTTTTCTGTTTTCTGACTTGGCATCCCAGGTTTCATGTGCTGTTTGAATCACTAATAAGAGTAAAGATTTGGAATCTACTTTGCGCAGGCACTGAGTAGTCACAGCTTCATATGAAATCAAGTCACATCTGAAAACAGAATTCTGCTGTTTACATAAATACTGTTTAAATTTTTTACTTCTGTGGGTTTTTTTTATTTATTAATATATCCCATGTCTTAATCATGCCTTACATATTGTTAGAAGAAAGATATACATAAATAATATAGGCTTGCCAGCTTAGAATAGCACCCACAGATTTCTCAGCTATTGACAACAGCACATGCTGAATATATTATATGGTTTAGGTATGATTGGGAAAGAAAAAGGGAAGAATAAAACCAGTTACACTATCTGCTATTTTATTCTACATCTTGCATTTTCTCTATTAAAGGCCTCCATTATTAATGTGGAAAAAGGAAGCTTTTCCTTTTCCCAGTTTGATAAGTATCTATGATCTCATTGAGGCTTTTCAGTCAGTTTCCTAAAGATAGGTGGAATTAATTCAATTCCAGCCCCAGTTGCGTACAAGTTGTGCAATGGGAATGTAAGAAATATGGCATTAACAAGACTGTTAACTGCAAAGACCGGAAATAGAGATGACTGAGTTCTTACAAGATCTGTTTTTGTAGACTGTGCCTAAAAGCCTGTGTAAAAATCTACATTTAAGTAACTAAATATGGTTTGGCTTTCAGAATGCTGAATCACTCAAGAAAGCTGTTGACATAACTGAAAGCCAGGGAAACTTGCGCTCTATGAAAATAAAGCCAGCATTTCTTATATGCATAATTTGACCACATTTACTTAAGTATTTCAATCAGAAATTATCTAACTCTTCTTTATGAGTTTCTCTACCTCTACTTCCTGTTTCTTAATCTGTTCTCTCCCTCATCATCTTACCTCCTATCTACTGGACAATAAGCACCTCAAGAACTAACCTGAGACGAAAGGGAATCCAAAAAAAGATCCAAATCCAGCAATTGTTTCCTGGGTGCATAACAAAAATTAGAACAGTTGTTCCTGAAATCTTAAAACTCTAGGGAAGTTGGTCTACAATTCTACATAGCTGATTGAGATCCAGATTCATCCATATTTCACAGAAATTCAAGCAGGAAAAATATTATAAATGTTTACTGCATGTAAATGAAAGGATTATACTTTATCTTAGCTGAATCCTGAGGCTTCTAGAACTGTGTTTTGCAAATTATGACTAAGAAAATATTAACCACATTAGCAAGAAGAAAATAGCAACATTAATGGCTTAATAGACAGAACAGCTGTTTTGCTGCTGCTGATTCTCCATTTGATATTGAAAGCTCACCAAATCTAAAAAATATACTTTTTAAGTCTTAAATGCTCAGTGTTATAACAAGTAATGTTGAAACACAGATGAAGACTTTTTTTTTTTTTTTTTTTTTTATTTTGTTAAACTAGATATAAGTCAAAGCTTACTTTAATTACTGACATGAATACAATTTTGTCCCCTGTTCAGAATTTTCTGATCTTAGGTTTTGGAATGATCTTTTTTTCTAACTCAGTTATATGCATTCTTCTTATGCATACAGGGTTTAGATTTGCAATGATGATCCAGTTTCTCCTCTGAGTAGTCTCTTTGATATAGTAGGCCACTATATTGGTTTTATGTGCAAGGTTTTGGTCGCAGCAGGGGCTACAGGGGTGGTTTTTGTGAGAAGATGCCAGAAGCTTCCCCTATGTCTGATAAAGACAGTGCCAGCCAGCTCCAACAAGGGCCTGCTGCTGGGCAAGTGTGAGCCAATCAGCAACAGTGGTAGCACCTCTGGGAGAATAGATTTGAGAAGGGGGAAGAGTTGCTGTGCAACTGCAGCTGGAGACAAGAGTAAGAATATGTGAGAAACAACCCTGCAGACCCCCAGGTCAGTGCAGAAGGAGGGGGAGGAGGTGCTCCAGGCGCCGGAGCAGATATTCCCCTGCAGCATGTAGGGAAGACGATAGTGAGGCAGGCTGTCCCCCTGCAGCCCAGGGAGGTCCACGGTGGAGCAGATCTCCACCTGCAGCTCATGGAGGACCTCACACCAGAGGAGGTAGGTGTGCCCTGAAGGAAGCTGTGACCCTGTGGGAAGCCCGTGCTGGAGCAGGCTCCTGGCAGGACCTGTGACCCCATAAAGAGGAGCTCACGCTGGAGCAGGTTTGCTCGCAGGACTTGTGACCCCATGGAAAGGGTCCCACACTGGAGTAGTTGGTTCCTGAAGGACTGCAGGCCGTGGAAGGAACCCACACTGGAGCAGTTCTTGAAGAACTGTAGCCCACAGGAAGGATTCCCATTGGAGAAGTTCATGGAGGACTGTCTCCCATGGGACAGACCCCATGGTGGAGCAGGGGAAGAGCATGAGCAGGAAGGAGAGGCAGAGACAACATATGATGAACAGACCACAACCCCCATTCCCTGTCCTCCTGCGCCACCGGTGGGAGGACGTAGAGAAAACCAGGAGTGGAATTGAGCCCAGGAAAAAAGGGAGAGGTGGAGTGAAGGTGTTTTAAGATTTGGTTTTATTTCTCATTATACTACTCTGATTTGATTGGTAATAACTTAAATTAATTTTCCCCAAGTTGAGTCTGTTTTGCCCATGACAGTAATTGGTGAGTGATCTCTCCTTGTCCTTATCTCAACACATGAGCCTCTTGTTATATTTGTTCTCCTCCTATCCAGTTGAGGAGGCAGACTCATAGAGTGGCTTTGTGAGCACCTGGCATCCAGCCAAGTTTAACCCACAACAGCCACACAAACTGCAGTTAGTATAAACAACAGTTACCCTTATCGACCTATGACTGAACTCAAAGCACAACAAAAAGAGAAAACAGTAGCTGGTATTGTGGGATATAATACTTTCTAAATAGGGCAGAAGAACATAAGGAAGGGACTATAACCACTGGAAGGAAAGGAAGCGCTAAAGTCAGAGGAGGGATTACCTGCCTCAAAGAAAGAACTGTAAAAAAAAAAAAAAAAAAAAAAAAAAAGGAACATAACAAAGAACTTGTGAATACTTGGAAAAAGATCTGAATTTCCCTCTGCAGTTGGCTGTGTCCTAGTTCGCCAGTCCCTGGCCAATAGCTTGGTGGCTTCTTTTTTAACAGTGACTACATATCCTACTTAGTTTTGCATAGCTGTACCTATATGTAAAGAAGTTTCTTCATTGGAGGATGCAATGTACACTCCATGTATTGGCAAGCTGAATAACAATTGTGAATTGTATTTTAGGCTCTCCCACAGTATAACGTCATTTATCAAGTATTCAC